>NW_015160893.1:309134-315341 GCF_001447785.1 Gekko japonicus | reverse complement strand
CCCCGGGGCCTGATTCCGCGGCAGCAGAAATCGGGCCTCCAAAGCGGGGGGAAATCCGCCCCCCGGGGGGACTTGGCAGCCCTACTGCTGCCTCCCAGGGTTCCCCCATGTCTCTGGCTTGTGGCCTAGCTGGAGTCTATATTGATGCTGCCCCGCCCCAAGGTCCCTCTTTTCTCACACTTTTTGGTGCAGCTTGAAAGTGTAGGCCAGCAGATGAGGAAGGCCCTTCTCTGGAACTACAGCTCAATTAAGCCTTCTGGGGGAACATTTTAAACACAGAGACAGCAGCCATCTCACAGATACAGATAACTGCCATTTCATTACACCTACCAACAGCTACTGAGGGGAAAAGTTAGTCTCAGACAGGAGGCAACTGTCTTCGTCAAGAGAGAAAGCCGTCTGCCAAGAAATTCTGAGAGGGCCCAGAGGCTGAAGGAGTGGGCGGGGAAGAGGAGCAAATTCAGCACCCAGCCAATGGCATGCGGGTAGTCTTGAGTGGTGGCTGGGCGGGATTCAGGTAACGCAGCCAGTGGCTAGGGACATATTCTGATTGACAGATCATTCAGCCAACTCATTTTGGCGATGCATAGAATGTTGCCACCCCATCTGGCTTTTATTAATAAGGAAGGATACTAGTAATAATGTTCACTGTGAAAATAAATACAACCGACTCTAGAAAGAGGGAGACTCCCAGAGCCTCTTTCTGGAGCCGGTTGTATTTATTTTCACAACAGGCCTCATTCCTAGTTGTTTATAAAACTGGTAGGTTACTTTGTCAGAGACTTGCTTAAGACATAGCAGGTACAACTGTTAATGTTTTATCTTTGTTGCTAAATTCAAAATAACTTCATCTCAGATATAGGGTTTCTCTCTTCAGCCATATTAACTATGACTATACATTTGAAATTCAGATAATAATTTCACAATTAAATAATAATAGATGGGATAGCTATACAGTGTCAGGGACAACTGACAAACAGCTTCTTCTTTTTTAATTTATTTTTGTTCTTTTATACGTTACAATACATACAATACATCACACAACATAATGTTCTTTCATATGTTACAATCCATACATTACATAACACAACATACAAAAACCAGGGAGTATAAACCGCAGAAAGTTGTGAGTTATATAACCAGCATAAATACAGCTTCTCATAATCAGTGTTCCCTCTAAGCTGAGTGAGTGTGAGCTAGCTCAGTTTTTTAGCCTCCGGCTCACACATTTTTGTCTTGTCTCAGGAAGGAGGGCTCCAGAGCAAACTGATTGATGCAGGAGCCAAAGTGTTCACTCACAACTTTAGTGCCAGTAGCTCACTAAGTAGAATTTTTGCTCACACAACTCCACAGCTTAGAGAGAACATTGCTCATAATTCCAACACTGATTCCAGCTTTTTACTATATTTACCATACAGTGAGCCTGGTGGATTGCGCAACTCTTCGTGCAGGGTGTTTGGGACTGGTGTAGTGGAGACCAAGCAGTTAAGAAAAATCATGAGGTGTTGGGGTGACTAGAGGATAGGGACTAATTATAGTTTACAGCCATAGCCAACTGTGATATCGGGGATTTGTGGGGAGTATCTCATATTTCGTCATATATTTTATAATTGATGCCCAGCGTTGTATGAACTTTAAGTGTAGTGTATTGTTTGATGGTTGGGTTTTTTGTTGTAAGTCTGCTGTTTTTGCCATAACAAACTGTTCCCAAAGTTTGTCATGCCACACTGAAAGCCTTGGGGGAATGGGGGATTTTTAGAGGATGGCTATTGTTAATTTAGCTGTTGCCAGAAGTATTGCTGTGAGGTCCCTTGCCTCTGTCTTGACGGAGTCGTCCCATTTATTCAGTAGCATTACTTCTGGTGTGCAGGAAATGCTTTGGAAAAAGTGCAGAAAGGGGCAACTCGAATGATAAAAGGGTTAACACTTTCCCTATGAAGAAAAGTTAAGGCACTTAGGGCTCTTTAGCTTGGAGAAACGATGACTGAGGGGTGACATGGTTGAGGTTTATAAGATTATGCATGGGAAAGAGCAGGTAGAGAAAGAGATACTTTTCTCCCGTCCTCACAATACAAAGAACTCGTGGGCACTCCATGAAATTGCTGAGCGGTCGGGTTAGAACGGATAAAAGGAAGTACTTCTTCACCCAAAGAGTGATTAACACTTGGAATTCACTGCCACAGGAAGTGGTGGCGGCTACAAGCATGGACGGCTTCAAAAGGGAATTAGATAAGCATATGGAGCAGAGGTCCATCAGTGGCTATTAGCCACAAGGTATAGATAGGGACTCTGGGGCAAGTGATGCTCTGTCATCTTGGTGCTTGGGGGGGGGTGTCAACAGTACCAAGAGCAGAGTGGGGGGGGGTGCACTCTGCCCAGGATGCAGCTTGAGGAAGGCCCTTGAAGTAGGGCCCTTGAAGCAAGTGTCATGCTGCATCCAGCCAAACATCTTTCCTTTTATTTTTAAAATGCAGTTCTGGCTGCAGCCACTAGAGGTGCAGGGAAGTCTGAGCATAGCAAAAAGTACTCTAGGATCAGCTAGACTTTCCTTTCTCCCTCTAATAGTCTAGCCTTTCTCTCTTCCTTTCCTTGCACCCAGCTCCGCTAGATCTTACAAAGCAGTATAAATACGCTACCCCCAAAGAAGGTGTCGCCATCCTCCATTGTTTCCAAAGGACCAAAGTCAAACCAGAGAATCTCTGCAGTAGAAACGGAAGGTGGGGGCATTTTTGCCACCCCAGCAGAGCCAGTGCAATGTACAGTGCCCAGCAAACCTAGTGCCTTCGGTTCATAATAGTAACAAAGGTCTGCTACTATATACTATTTAAGCATAGTATAGTAGCAAACCTTTGTTACTATTATGAACCGAAGGCACTAGGTTTGCTGGGCACTGTACATTGCACTGGCTCTGCTGGGGTGGCAAAAATGCCCCCACCTTCCGTTTCTACTGCAGAGATTCTCTGGTTTGACTTTGGTCCTTTGGAAACAATGGAGGATGGCGACACCTTCTTTGGGGGTAGCGTATTTATTAACATCCAGTCTGGTGAAGCTTGGAGCTGCGGTGGCTCAAGTGGTTAAGAGGGGCCAGGACCAGGGGAGGAACTTGAGGGGCCGAACTGAACTTCACTGAACTTTTAAAGTTTTCATCCTTTCACTTCCCCCTCCTTGCTGCAGTCATATCATTCAGCCTTCACATGGGATCCTTGCAAAGAACCAACTTGTAGGCAGTTTGAAGCTTGGATACTTCCCTTATGTATTGGCCATTTCCAGCTCTCCCATTGGCTGTGCAGTGTGCTCCATCAGCCATTGGCCCATCAACTGCCACTCAAGAGTACTCACATGCCATTGGCTGGGTGCTAGGTCCACTCCCCCACCCACCCACTTCCAGCCTGGACACTCTTCCCTCACAGAATAAACTATCAAAACGACTGTCTCTCCTGATGAAGACACTTCTCCTTCTTGGCTCCTGTGGGACTAACTTTTCCCTCAGTGGCTGTTGCTAGGCAACCAAGCTTGGTTCTGTCAGTAAAAAGGCAAAGGAAGGAAGCCCCTTCCTGACTAGGATTGCCAGCTCCATGTTAGGAAATTCCTGGATATTCTGTGGTGGAGTCTAAGGAAGCCAGAGTTTGGGGAGGAGAGAGGCCTAAGCTGAATAGAATGCCATAGAGCCCATCCTCCAAAGCAGTTATTTTCTCCATGGGGGGAGAGATCTGTTGTCTGTAGTTCAGTTGTGATACTCAGCAATCTTCAGGCTCCACCTGGAGGGTGGCTATCCTATGTGTAGCAGTTAGTGCTTCAGAGCAGGGTCTGCAAGACCCAGGTTCTTGCTGTGGAAGTTGAGTGGGTGATTTTGGACTAGTCACAGACTTTCAGCCTAACCTACCTCACAGGGTTGTTGTGCAAATCAAAAAAGGGAGAGGAGAATGATGCGAGCTGCTTTGGTTACCACTGTGGAGAAAGACTGTACTTTTCCTAGGTAGATGCTACAAGGAGGAGGAAAGAGATGGAAACCTGAAGTCAGTGGGACAGATAACGGTATGTTGATGGTTGGCTGGGAACGAGAGAGGGTTGCCACCTCCATTTGGGAAATTCATGGATATTTGAGGAGTGGAGCTTGGAGAGGGTGGGGTTTAAGGAGGGGTGGGACCCTCCAAACCAGACTCCACCCGGCAAAGCAGCCATTTCCTCCTGGGGAACCATTGCTGCCATTCTCCAGTGAGGGATGGAGATCACTCAGAATTACAAGTGCTCTCCAGATGGCAGAGATCAGTTCCCCTGGAAAAAATGGCTGTTTTGCAAGGTGGACTCTGGGTTATTATATTCTGCTGAGGTCGCTTCCACTCCTGCTTGGATCCCCACTGAGGAGGAGAAAGACTGTACTTTTCCTAGGTAGAAGCTCCAGGTGTGGAGGGAGATGGAAAGCTGAAGTCAGGGGGTAGATAACAGTATGTTGCTGGTTGGTCAGGAAGGAGATAGGGTTGCTACTCAGAATTATGACTGCTCTTCAGATGGCAGAGATCAATCCCCCTGGAGAAAATGGTAAGCTCTTGTCATTATACCCTGCTGAGGTCGCCACAGTAAATTGACACTGAGTGCCTAAGGCCAGGGCACCCACCCAGAGCCTCTTTCTAGAGCCTTATTCCTAGTATGATAATATTTCTCAGAATGCTACAGTAATAGTGCCATGAATTTCTGGAACTACAGTAGTAGACATTGTTCCAAATTTTTAATCACTACTGCTTTGATCCAAAAATCCTCCTTACAATTCTTATATTCCCTTGCTTGAGCTGAACCCATGAGTCTTTATTTTTGCACAGTTTTGGTTCCTGGCACCAAATTTTTGTCATAAAATATACATATTTTTTTAGCTCTGTGTCTGAATTAATAGATCAGAATTGTTTCTTATTACAAGTATAAATTAGGGAAAATGTATAAATGACATACATTGTATGTGTAAACGCCAAATAAATTGTGAATAAAAGCTGTACCACATGCATACATTTTTTAAAAATCTATAAAATCAACAACAAAAGCAGAAAACCAAATATAAAAGAATCACAGTAAAAGATACTTATTCATCTCTGTGCTGTAGCTATAGTATTCTTTAGGTAAAAGAACAACCTGTTAGTGTTTTTTGAGGGAGTGAACAAACATGTGGACATGGGGGACTGAATAGATGTTGTTTACCTTGACTTCCAGAAAACCTTTGATAAAGTTCCTCATTAAAGGCTCCTAAGTAAGCTCAATAGTCACAGGATAAAAGGACGTCCTTGTCCTGTGGATCAAAAACTGGCTAATTAATAGAAAACAGAGAGTGAGTATAAATGGGCAATTTTCTCAGTGGAGGGTGGTAAGCAGTGGGGTGCCACAGGGATCAGTACTCGGTCCGATTCTTTTTAATTTGTTTATTAATGATTTAGAGTTGGAAGTAAGCAGTGAAGTGGCTAAATTTGCAGATGACATAATGTTGTTCAGGGTGGTGAGAACCAGGGAGGATTGTGAGGCACTCCAAAGGGATCTGTCGAGGATGGGCAAGTGGGCGTCAACATGGCAAATGGGGTTCAATGTGGCCAAGTGCAAGGTGATGCACATTGGAGCCAAAAATTCTAACTATAAATACACATTGATGGGGTCCGAACTGGCAGAGACTGACCAAGAGAGATGTCACAGCTCAGGTGAGGTGTCACCTGACGCTGTCACCACTCTGGATTTAGGATCCCTTGAGAAAGCCCAGAGCACCCTCCCAAGACCTTCAGACCTCCCTTTTGGCTGAATAATAGGCATGAGGACCAGGCAGAGTACAACAAGGAAAAGGTGCAGGAATAATAACAGTAAGTGGGTGAAAAGAAAAGAAATCAAATGCCCTAATGCGTCTAAATATATACTGTCCCTAGCTCACTATCTCAAGTGGCCTTAGACTACTTACCCTTCCCTCAGGATGAGGGTTTCTTCCCCACAGCAGCATCTGCCCCGTTCCCTGGGAAGAAGAACAGCCTTTTCTTCTTGTATAAGAGTTCTTATATTCCCCAGCCCTCTTCTTCCCTATTGGTCAAAATAGGCACCAAAACTTCCCAAGGCCTTCTGAGGTTTGTAGGCCCAGCCTCCCCTACTGCTAGCCAGGCTCCCTGGGCCTAGTAGGCCTCTGGTGGCACAGCCCAGATCATGACAAGAGAGATCGTGGAGTCGTAGTAGATACTCAATGAGAAT
>NW_015160893.1:254703-308994 GCF_001447785.1 Gekko japonicus | reverse complement strand
GAGATTGGATTTATACCCCGCCCTTCACTTGGAGTCTCAGAGCGGCTTACAAACTCCTTTCCCTTCCCCTCCCCACAACAGACACCCTGTGAGTTGGGTGGGGCTGAGAGAACTCTGACAGTAACTGCTCTTTCAAGAACAGCTGTGCCAGAGCTTGTGACTGACCCAAGGTCACATCAGCAGGTGGAAGTGGAGGAATGGGGAATCAAACCCGGTTCTCCTAGATTAGAGTCCGCACACTTAACAACTACATGAAACATGGAATTCACTGCCACAGGAGGTGGCGGCGGCTACAAGCAGGGACGGCTTCAGGAGGGAATTAGAGAAGCATATGGAGCAGAAGTCCATCAGTGGCTATTAGCCACAAGGTATAGATAGGAACTCTCAGGTTGGGGCAAGTGATGCTCTGTATTCTTAGTGTTTGGGGGGGAGCAACAGTGGGAGGGCTTCTAGTGTCTTGGCCCCACTGCTGTACCTCCTGATGGCACCTGGTATTTTTGGCTACTGTGTGACAGAGTGTTGGACTAGATGGACCATTGGCCTGATCCAACATTGGCTTCTCTTATGTTCTTATGTTATTATGCCACCCATAGAACATGTTTCTGGGAGTAAGCCTCATTGCATAATAGACTTGGGTAGGGGATTCTATGTAGACATGTTTAGGACTGCAGCTCTCCTAACACATAAGGACTAAAGGAAGCCATGTAGATTTGGGATTTGCTCCTTGAACTCTCATAATATTGATTTCAGGATCACATAACCAATTTTAGGTGTTCTAGAGCAGTAAGGAATGTGTGGTTCCTTTCACACCAGTGGGTCCAGCATTGAAGGCTGCATTTTTAGCATAAGATAGATCTACAGGAATGTAGGAACTATTCCTTATAATAAATTATGACCTAGGAATTTGTAATCTCAAAGGCAGAAGCATTGGTGAAACAAGAAGAGAGAATGAGAGCGAAATGAACATCTGTAGACAGGTGGAAATTTTCAAAGAAGTTGGCTGACATGTACAGGTACAAATCCTGTTCCTTATTAACAGGATTTGTGCCTGTACCTGTCATACTGTACTTTGAAAATATCTGAGTCTGTGAAAGGCATATTGCGTCTTTCAGGAGGTCTTACTCTAAAAGGCTAATGTATAATCTCTTTGGGTTCTGTATTTCTATGAATTTTACAAATTGTTTTGAACACTCTTTAGTCTGAATTCCTTACAGACCATACTTATACAAACACATGTATAAATGTACGTTTGATCTTGATGTCCAAAATATTACATTTCTATTAAAATTAGATGCATATAGATAGTGGTTTTTTGTATCCAAATCAAAACATTTTGAAATCACAATTTTTACATTATTATTAAAAAAAATTATCCAGGGTAACAAAATAGTCAAACTGCAGTTCTAAGGTGACTGTGATGGAGGGTTTCAAGCTCTACCCTTGAGGGGCCTCAGCCAATCAGTTTCAAATGATGGATTAGAATGTTGAAAAGGGAGGAAAGGAGGATCTGGCAGTGGTCAGAGAAATCCTGTCTTGCACCTGTGCTGTGGCAACCAGTCACAGTGCAACAGTGGAGCTGCTAGTTACCTCCCTAAAGGGAAAGTTACATGGTGGCTGAATGGGAAAAAAGGACCTTGTGTACTTGTTGGGGCAGAAAGCTAGGAGACGTAAGCCACAGAGTGCGGGCTTTGCTGTCCCTGCAGCGTGTTCCCACCAAGTGCTTGCTCAGTGGTGCTAAATGCCCTGTCTGTGTTTTAGATTGTGCTGTTAACCACTAGCCAACTGACAGAGTTGAGGGTTAAAAGCATAAGAACATAAGAAAAGCCAATGTTGGATCAGGCCAATGGCCCATCCAGTCCAACACTCTGTCACACAGTGGCCAAAAATACCAGGTGCCATCAGGAGGTGGGGCCAGGACACTAAAAGCCCTCCCACTGTTGCCCCCACCAAGAACCATGAATACAGTGGATCACTTGCCCCAGATAGAGAGTTCCGATCTATACCTTGTGTCTAATAGCCATTGATGGACTTCTGCTCCATATGCTTATCCAATTCCCTCTTGAAGCTGTCCATGATTGTAGCTGCCACCACTTCCTGTGGCAGTGAATTCCATGTGTTAATCACCCTTTGGGTGAAGAAGTACTTCCTTTTATCCATTCTAACCTGCTCAGCAATTTCATTGAGTGTCCACGAGTTCTGTATTGTGAGAAAAAGAGAAAAGTACTTCTTTCTCTACCTGCTCTATCCCATGCATAATCTTGCAAACCTCTATCATGTTACCCCTCAGCCGTCATTTCTCCAAGCTAAAGAGCCCCAAGTGCTTTAACCTTTCTCTATAGGGAAAGTGTTCCAACCCTTTTATCATTCTATTTGCCCTTTTCTGCACTTTTCCCAATGCTATAATATCCTTTCTGAGGTGTAGTGAACAGAATAGCACACAGTATTCCAAATGAATACTGAAAAGCTCCATACAGTCAGTAAAAACAAGACCTGGAGCTGACTGTGGCTCAGATCATGAGCTACTCATTGCAAAATTCAGGCACTGGGCCATTCAGGTTTGATCTAGATCACATCCCTTATGACTATACAGTGGAGGTGAAGAATAGATTTAAGGGACTAGATTTGATAGACAGAGTGCCTGAAGAACTATGGATGGAGGTTCGTGACATTGTACAGGAGGCAGCAATCAGCACCATCCCAAAGAAACAGAAATGCAAGGAAGCAAAGTGGCTGTCTGAGGAGGCTTTATAAATAGCAGAAGAAAGAAGGAAAGCGAAAGGCAAAGGTGAAAAGGAAAGATTTACCCAACTGAATGCAGATTTCCAGAATGAACAATGCAAAGTAATAGAGGAAAACAATAGAATAAGAGAAACTAGAGATCTCTTCAAGAAAATTGGAGAAATCAAGGCAACGTTGTGTGCAAAGCTGGCCATGATAAAGGACAAAAACAATAGGGACCTAACAGAAGAAGAAGAGATTAGGAAGAGGTGGCAAGAATACACAGAAGAACTATACAAGAATGACCTCAATGTCCTTGACAACCACAACAGTGTGATTGCTGACCTTGAGCCAGACATCCTGGAGTGCAAACTCAAATGGGCCTTAGAAAGCATTATTAACAACAAAGCTAGTGGAGATGACGGTACCAAAGCTGAGCAATACAAAGTCCTAAAACATGATGCTGTTAAAGTGCTGCACTCTATATGCCATCAAACACGACAGTGGCCACAGGATTGGAAAGGTCAGTTTACATTCCAATCCCAGAAAAAGGGTAATGCCAAGGAATGTTCAAGCTATCCACACAATTTCACTCATTTCACATGCTAGCAATGTCATGCTCAAGATCCTACAAACTAGACTTCAGCAATACGTGGATAGGGAACTGCCAGAAGTACAAACTGGGTTTCAAAAAGGTAGAGGAACTAGAGATCAAACTGCCAACATTCGCTGGATTATGGAGAAAGCAAGGGAATACCAGGAACCAGGCTGTTGGCGCTTAAAATCAAAAAGGTGGTAGAGCAATTTTTAAACTGAATATGGGGGAAAGCGGACAGGAGATGAAAAGTGTCTGGTTCGGAATGGCTCATCTCAAACAGATGAAGAGGATAGCTGTTATTTTTTTTTCAGGGAAATGGATTGGAATTGTCCACTGAGACTGTGGCTAATGATATGGACTGCCTGGAAAGGCCTTGAGGCAGTAAGAGGAAGGTTATGGGCGTAACATGCCTGGGAAATTATAGATGTTTATATACAAATGCTAGAAGTGTCCGGGATAAAATTGGGGAGTTGGAATGCTTGGTGTTGGGGGGGGGGGAAGGGGATAGATGTGGGTATTTCAGAAACTTGGTGGGATGAGGAAAATCAGTGGGATACAGTGATTCCTGGTTATAAATTATATCAGAAGGATAGATGGGGAAAGGTTGGAGGTTGAGTGGCTCTGTATTTCAAAGAGGGCATACAGTCCAGTAAGACTGAGAGGGTAAGATAATAGGATTCGCCTCTAGAAATGCTATGGGTCGAAATAGTGGGCCCAAAAGGAAGCTTAACACTGGGAATTAGTTATTGCCCACCAGATCAAAAGACAGAGGAGGATTATATAATAATTATGAATGAATTAAAGATAACGGCTAGATGAAATTACTGTGTTGTCTGTGTCTGATGCTTTTTAATTTGTTCATTAATGATTTGGAGTTGGGAGAAAGCAGTGAAGTGGAAACATTTGCGGATGACACGAAATTGTTCTTGGCGCTGAGAACCAGGGAGAATTGTGAGGCTCTCCAAAGAGAGCTGTTGAGGATGGAGTTCAGTGTGGCCGAGTGCAAAGTGATGCACATTGGGGCCAAAAATCCTAACTATAAATACACATTGATGGGGTCCGAACTGGCGGAGACTGACCAAGAGAGTGATCTCGGAGTCCTAGTAGATAACTCATTGAAAATGTTGAGACAGTGTGCGACTGCAAGAAAAAAGGCCAAGGCCACCTCAGATATGCAGACGATACCACTCTAATGGCAGAAAGTGAAGAGGACCTAAAGAGCCTCCTGCTCAGAGTAAAAGAGGAGAGCGCAAAAGTGGGCTTGAAGCTCAACATCAAAAAAACTAAGATCATGGCAAATAGAAGGGGAAGTTGTGGAAGTAGTGACAGACTTCACGTTCCTGGGATCCCAGATCACCGCAGACTGTGACAGCAGCCATGAAATTAAAAGACGCCTGCTCCTTGGGAGGAAAGCGATGGCGAACCTAAACAGCATGATAAAAAGTAGAGACATCACCCTGCCAACAAAAGTCCGCATGGTCAAAGCAATGGTATTCCCAGTAGTCATGTATGGCTGCGAGAGCTGGACTATAAGGAAGGCCGAGCGCCAAAGAATAGATTATTTTCAACTATGGTGCTGGAGAAGACTCTTGAGAGTCCCTTGGACTGCAAGAAGAACAAATCAGTCAATCCTCAAAGAAATCAACCCTGACTGTTCCCTGGAAGGCCAGATAATGAAAATGAAGCTCAAATACTTTGGCCACCAAATGAGAAGGGAGCACTCACTGGAAAAGACCCTGATGCTGGGAAAGATTGAAGGTCAAAGAAGACGGGGACGGCAAAGGATGAGATGGTTAGACAGTGTCATCGATGCAACGAACATGAAATTGAGCCAACTTCAGAGGACGGCGGAAGACAGGAGGGCCTGGCGGGAGCTGGTACATTGATAAAAGGGTTGGAACACTTTCCCTATGAAGAAAGGTTAAAGTGCTTGGGGCTCTTTACCTTGGAGAAATGACGACTGAGGGTTGACATGATCAAGGTTTACAAGATTATGCATGGGACAGAGCAGGTAGAGAATGAAGTACTTTTCTCTCTCACAATATAAGAACTCATGGACACTCAATGAAATTGCTGAGCCGTCGGGTTAGGATGGATAAAATGAAGTATTTCTTCACTCAAAGAGTGACTAACACATGGAATTCACTGCCACAGGAGGTGGTGGTGGCTACAAGTATGGACGGCTTCAAGAGGGAATTGGATAAACATATGGAGAAGAGGTCCATCAGTGGCTATTAGCCACAAGGTATAGATAGGAACTCTCAGGCTGGGGCAAGTGATGCACTGTGTTCTCAGTGCTTGGGGGGGGCAACAGTGGGAGAGCTTCTAGTGTCCTGGCCCCACTGGTGGACCTCCTGATGGCACCTGGTGTTTTTGGCCACTGCGTGACAGAGTGTTCGACTGGATGGGCCATTGGCCTGATCCAACATTGGCTTCTCTTATGTTCTTACTGGAAATGATGTGTCATCACTGAAAATTGTTCCATGATTATCTTAGTACCTAAGAAGGAATGTCTTGGAACTTGAAATGTTAATGTGGATTAGCTGATTTTAAATCAACCACAAATATGCACTTTGTATATTAAACACAAAGGAGGCAGAGGACGAAATTGTGCAAGGAACGAAGAGGCTGGAAAGCAAAGATGAGAAAAGTAATGGTGCAAGCTACTCGTTGGAATGAAGAAAAATAACTTTGCAACATGACATGAAATGGTTTCTTTTTTGTGCTAGATTTATTATTCCATTTACTGTTAAAACAAACCAACCATAGACATTTACCTTCAGAATATAAAGTTGCTTATTCCTGTACTGGAGAGTTTATCAGAAGTATGGTTTGATGGCTTCACAAGGCATCAGTCACACTTCCCCAGTGTTTGCCGATATAAATATAAAAGCTTCAAATTTAAAGGATAAATAAAGCAACACTATTATCTAAACAGGGTAAAATATAACATCCTTGTGGTTTGTGGAAATTTTTGATGTGCCTGCTGGCTTTTCAATAAAAATCAATTATGCCTTAAATGCGAGCGGTAGTCAACATACTACAGACTATAAATTCAATTTCATACTCAGAAATATGGATTAGCTGAACTAGATGCCCTTCCATTGATTTCAGAAAGCAAAAGCTGATAAGGTAAATAATAGTAAGAAGCTCTCTGACACTCCACATCAAGTTCCGGATTTCCATATTATTTTTGTAAGAACTTTCCAGTCACCATAATATCCTCCTTGTGAAATATGTATGATGAATGGATATTATACGGATTGCTGATTCATCTCTATTTACAGAATGGATATTTAGCTTTTATAATGCAAGGTAGGAATGGGATAGGAAATGAATATACTTATTTCCTTTTGCACAGTGGAAGGCATGTATCATCCTATCTGAATAAAGCCATGGGTAATTACAGAACATTCTGATTAAGCTCATGTTCTTTAGACCAGAGTCTCCTATAAATAAAGGCTCTGGAGAATAGGGCTGCAAAACCGCATCACTCTCTACAATATAAATTAGAAGAAAAGAAACATAATGTGCTCTGTAAATTCAAAACAAAATCAGCTCCATGGACTTTATACAGAACATCTTAAGCAAGCTGTAAGAGGAAAATGCCTTGGATTTAATATTATTAGTATTTATTATTATTTATAATAGTACATATTTATAACACAATTTACTCAAGTCCTCAGAATGTTTCACATGCGGGAAAGGAAATGAGAACACAAAGATCTATAGAAGCAGAGATGTAGTAATCCTTCCTTGCTAGGTATGGCTGTAATATTTTCAGTTCCTCTCTGGCCAATTTGCGGGGGGGGGGATAGTCCTGCCATGGCCAGGAACAATCCACCACTCCACTTTGTTACCCACCCTCTTTGAGCATGACCTTGGACTTTGTTTTTGAGGATAAGATGGAGGAGATGAAAATGATGTAAGCCACTACGGTCAACATTGCAAAGGAAAAAAAAGGTAAAGGTTCCCTCGCTCGAAAGCCAGTCAAATCGGACTCTAGGGTTGCGGTGCTCATCTCCGTTTCAAAGCCGAAGAGCCAGCACTGTCCGAAGACGTTTCCGTGGTCATGTGACCGGCATGACTAAACACCAAGGTGCACGGAACGCTGTTACCTTCCCACTGAAGTGGTACCTATTTATCTACTTGCAATTTCTTGCTTTCAAACTGCTAGGTTGGCAGGAGCTGGAACTAGAGACGGGAGCTCACTCTGTCATGCGGCACTCGGGGCTCGAACTGCTGAACTACCGACCTTCCACAGCCTGCAGTTCAGCGTCTTAACCACTTGAGCCACCGCAGCTCCTGTTGCAGAGAAAGGCAGGGTACAAATGAAGTAAATACATTTTAAAATACAATGAAAATCCTGTCACACTCACAGTCGAAAGACCTACAGGCAGGGATACTATATTTCATAACAGTTCAGCATTCTCTCTCAGCTTGCCTGCAGTCTCTGCTTTGCTTTGAAGTGAACAATGATATGACAGCCTTGACAATTCATTCACAATTGAAAATGAACTCCATGCCAAGTACTTTTGCAATGTGTATAGTGGCAGCATTTGGTATGGCAGCTGGCTGGGCAGCCACTGTTGATACCTGCTCACAAGTTATTGGGTTGCTTGGATTGCATCGGGCTCAGGGTCATCATGAGCAGGTTGTGCCCCATTTAAAACCAGCTCTTGCACCTACACAGTCAGTAGCATTACACCGATGCTCAGAATTTATTGGATCAAACTATGGCTCCCAAGTGGCACTGTGAGAATGCATGCATCTGAGAAATACAAATGCATGACCTTGGAAGTATGGCAGGGCTAGAACACTAGAGAGAAAAGCTTCCCGCACCCAACAGAGGTTAAGACAATCAAAGAAACAACTTCTTTTGTTTGCAGATTCCCCCTCCCCCCCTTACTGGTATGTTGGGCAAAAGGATCAGGGAAAGGAAAGAAGACAGCCACTATGAAGTATTTGCAGTCCCAATTCAACAAACATTGTGTGAGACACCATGGAGGTACACATTATTTGCAGTTCGGACCAATGCATATCGAATCAGCCAAGCTCAATGGGTAATGCTAGAATTGGAATTGAAAGACTTCTTTTTAAAATTGATTTTTTTAAAAAAATATGGAGATAGTATTGTGAAGACATACACAGGCAGAACACTTTTGATATAATTTTAAATGTTCAAAAACCCATCAAACATTTTTCAAAGCCTGAGGACCCTGAAAGAAATCGCAGTCTGAACAGAAGAGTGACTGAGCATCTGTGGCTGATATGGATTTTTCTATTCCGAAGAGATTAAAAAAACAACACAACACTCTTTAAACAGAAACTGCCATGGCACCAATTAAAATCTGTTTGTTTTTTTCTATATAGGGCAAAGCATTAATTAGCTCCACCCTAACTATGGTAGGGAAGAATAATCAAGGGTAGTAATAATAAAGTCCTGACCTGGATAGCCCAGGCTAGCCTGATCTCATCAGAGCTCAGAAGTTAAGCATGGTCAGCTCAGGCTAGCAGTTTGGATAGGAGACCTCAAGGAATACCAGAGTCAGGAGGCAGAGGCAGGCAATGGCAAACTGATTCGGAATGTCTCTTGCCTTGAAAACCCCAAGGGGTCACCATAAGCCAGCTGTGACTTGACAGCAAAAACCATAATCAGGAATGAAAATCGGGCCTTAGAAAGCATCATTATGGCAATGTTTACATTAAAAAGAGAATATCATAGTTGTAGAACTCTATTCTTGGATAAACTTGGACTTATTCATTTATATCCTGTGGGTTAGAGAGGAGGAAACCTGCCCAAGCAGCCAGCAACCTCAATGGCAGATTCAAACTTTCTCAAGCACGATTGTGGGAACAGACAGAGGGAGACACTAACTTGGTTTTAACCCTTATTGAGCATATAAAATAAAAGGGACAAAAAGTGAAGAGGATTTAGCAGATTAATGCATTACAGCTTGATTTGTGGAATAGCAGACTGTGCTAAAATAACTAGAAATGCAAAATCAAAAAATGTTTGAGGAACAGGCAATCAATAAACAGAGCAAATGATTCCTAGTGGAAGTGATTCCTTTTTCAGGTAGATGTTTTCTCCCATATTTAATTCTAGACATTGTACAAGTGTATGGTGTCCCCATAGGGGGGCTGAGGTTGGGAGGAGGAATGGGGTACAAGACTAATGTTCTCTCTGAGTGGTACTCAGAAAGGGAAGGAAGCTGGAGCAGAGGGTAGGGCACTTGGAAAGAAAAGGGAGAAGATTTGAGGTGTGTGGGGGGGGGATTGCATATGCCACCTGATTCTGCAGTTTGAATATAGCCTGGGTGTTTCAAACAGGCAAGGGAACAACCCAGGCTGAAATACTTTAATGAAATGGTGGAGAACCAATCCTTGGGAATGGGACTGAACCTCCCACTGATAAGCCTTGCTTTGTGTCATTGGGTCTCCAGCCTCCAGGTGCAGCCTGGAGTTCTCCCAGAATGACAGGTGGTCTCTAGACTGCATGGATCAGTTCCCCTGGAGGAAACTGGAGCTTCAGAAGGTGATCTCTATGGCATCATATCCCCATGGAGTTTCACCCCCTCCCCAAGCTCCACCCTCTGCAGGCACCACCCCCAGATCTCCAGGAATTTCCCACTTTAGAGTTGGCAACCCCACATCTTCAAGTGGTGGAGGGACTGAACATAGTTTGGGGTGGGGACTGAACATAGTTTGGGGTGAGGACTGAACATAGTTTGCTAGCTCAGGGGATTTCATACCTTTACCCATGTGGCAAATATGATTAATGGGACAAGGTTCCTGAACATGCCTTTGATTAAACTGCCAGGGTAGTCTGAATTGTAAGGGAGATTCCTAAGAGGTCTTACAGGGCAGGTTATTTTCCTGCAAGCCCCAGGATGAGCCAGAAACTTAAGGAGTCTCTGAAATGCTGAAAACAGAGCTTTGGATTGGGGTGAATCAGTGCTTTCATAGGAATCAGGCTACTTCTTCTTGCGTTTAGCTTGTTCTCAATTACCTGGTTTCAATATCATGCCTCTCCTGCAGCTCAGACCTTGTAAGGCTTGAGAAGTCAGTGGTGTCCAAAAGCTGGCTTCCTTACTGTGAAGTGCTTTGGGATATCAACAATGACAAGACTGTGGAGAGGAAACCAGGATGCCTATTGGGTTGTGTGAAAACATGAATGTGTGAAATCCTGCCAATACTGAGTCAATAGGAAGAAAATAACTCCTTGGACAGGTTCAATTAAAAATAATAATTAGCTCCTTGCTTCCAAGTGACAAGCAGCATGTAAACCAAATGGGTGGCTGGATATTTGAACATCCCTGGGAAAGTCTTATGTGATATTTTAGATGAAATACACAAAATCAGCACACATGTTCAAAGACTCACACGCCAAATAAAGCAGTGCCACAGGGCTATATTTTACAGAAGCATATTGATAAGATGTGGATGCAATATTGTGTTTCGTATTTTGCCCCCTCTATAGAATGGGAAGTGGAGAAAGAAGTGCAAAGGTTAGAACGCTGTCTCAAACTGTGCCCCTTAGCATCTGGTCACATGCAACTAAGATGCATTACATCTGATTATAGTCTACAAGCTTAATAATGTGGCCATGTGGCTTTCTGCCCAGATTGTTGTTCATCACTCCATGAGGTAAATATATATTTACAAGGAATAAGGCCCATTGTGGAAATAAATACAACGAGCTCTAGGAAGAGGCTCTGGGAGAGTGCCTCGGCCTTGGGCACTCAATGTCAATTTGCTGTGGCGACCTCAGCAGGGTATAATGACAGAGAGTTCACCATTTTCTCCTGGGGAACTGATCTCTGCCATCTGAAGAGCAGTTGTAATTCTGCATAATCTCCATCCCTCCACTGGAGACTGGCAACAATGGTTCCCCATGAGGGAATGGCTGGCTTGGAGGGTGGAGTCCATGGCATTGCACCTCTCTGAGGTCCCACCCCTCCTCAAACCTCACCCTCTCCAGGTTCCATCCCTCAAATCTCCAGGAATTTCCCACCTGGAGTTGGCAACCCTATCAGGACTTGCTCCAATGAGTTTTCTCCCAAAGGTCAAAATAGGTGTGGAAGGGGCCTTTTAGTGACAGAACCTAGCAGTTACCTGGCAACAGGCACTGAGGAGAAAGTACAGTGGGTGGGGGAGGGGGTTATGCTGAAAGTCCTTTGGTTTTTTTTACTGACAGAAGTTGGTTGCCTACCAAGAGCCACTGAGGGGACAGTTAGTCACAGTTAGGCCCACACAGGAGCCAAGAGAAGTGTCTTCCTTAGGAGAGAGTCCAGCTTTCCAGGAGCCACAGCTCGTTTCCTCCAGGCCAGACCCTCCCTGGCACTGCCACTGCTGCTGAAGGAAGGCGGGGGAGCTGTTGAAAGGTGCTGGGCAGCCTTCTCTGCGGTCCAGCTGCTGAGCTATCACCGGGGGTCATTTCCTGCAGGAGCGCACAGGAGCATGTGCAACAAGCCCCACCCCCTGCTCTCAGCAGCCCTCAGTCAGAGCAAGAAGCAGCCAGGTAAGTTGCAGAGCTCCCCCAGCCTAAAACAGTCCAGTGGCACCTTTAAGACCATGTTTTATTCAGGTACGAGCTCTCCCTCCTCTGCGAGGACAAATCTGCACATCCCCCCCCAATAGCTAGCAATCCAAAACAGTCCAGTGAAGCCTGATCAGTGGATGTTGCCTTCTGAAACACTTCCGGTGATGTCAGGGGGTGTGGCATATGCAAATAAGTTATGCTAATGAGTTATGCTAATGAGCTCCCTCCCTCCAGACTGAGAGCGAAATGCTGGCTGCCAGCTCTGTGGGCGGGGCCGAGCCAGCGCAGCAGGGCAATGCAGCCAGGGGATTGTGAGTCCGTGAGACAGGCAGCTGAGTGGGTGAAAGGCTGTGGGAGCGTGTCCAGGAGTCACACGAAAACTCTTTTATATATAAGGAGAGATGCCTACCTAATTATGTTCTGAGTGGTAATCTCAGAAAGTGATACCGAAATCAAACTACTGCTTTGCTCACCCATCCACACCATTAATAACTATTTGTTAAGTGCCCATTGTCAGTCTGTCGAGCTTTAAAATCTCAAATACCTGATCAATAAGAAAGAATGAAGGGAGGTCCCAGGAAGTAGAGAAGCTATAAGAACCCAAAGGCTACATGGCTGATATCATGCAAAGTAAACAATGAACAAAGAAGTGGGAAGTAGGGATGGACATGAACTGAGAAACAAACCATGGTTCGAGCACAAACCAGGCCAGTTCATGGTTTGTTTTGAACCAGTTTGTTTGCATCATTCCCAAATAAAAAAAAAATCAGCTGCCTTTTTTCCATGGAGGTTTGTGAGAGCAGTTCATTCTCCAGACAGATGCTGATTCAATCAATTCCTAGGCAACACTGGGGGTGGACTTGTGGAGAGCCCTAGAAACACTCTTAGCAGTTTTCCATAGTTTAATTGAGAGCTCTGGGAGCAGATTGCATGTATACCACACCCTGAGTGAAAGTGTGTTAGGAAGAATTGCTTGCTGCATGGCTGAGGGGTGGCTAGAGCTGAGCTTTCCTAGGGGCACCTACTTTGGGGGCTATAACTCAGACATCCCAAATCCAATCTTTGCCAAACTTGGAGGGAAGGTGGAGAAGAGCCTGCTGAAGACTCCCTCTGAGTTTAGCATGTCTAACTCATGAGGGGTGTTCTACCACCTCCCAAACTAACAAACTGAACAAACCATGAACTGGTTCGGGAAACGGGAAAAGTTCATGGAAGTTCATGGTTCATGTAATCAAACAAACCATCAACCACCATGAACCACCATTATCCCAGTTTGTGCCCATCCCTAGCGGGAACACAAAGAATAAAATATGAAGAAGGTGACAACTTGAGGGAAAGGACACAAGGAACTTGGGCAATACCAAGTTAATAAAGGAGGGGAAATGAGGCTCAGTGTCACATAGTGACTTACACTGATGATCCAGTTGTTCGGGAACAGAATTATAACATTACTTGCATGAATTTGGCCTTCTCAGAAAATATGTGCAGTGCAGCAACAGAGTGAACAGGGCAAAAACGGCTAAACAAATTCCATGTCAGCACTTATTTGATCAAGTTGTCTGCTAAGAGAAGATCCAAATCATACGTCTGGTTCCAATGAATTATCTAATGAGTATGAAGAGCTGTAGATTATATGTTAGTCTTATGTTTGTGAACCAGAGTATTCCCTTGGGTGCTATGATAACTACTACATACAATGAAAGCAGAGACAATTTAGAAACCTTGGTGGTCTCATACATAGCACCCCTAAGAAGGCACAGATTCACACCCAATGGCACATGTATGCAAGCAAAGCCTAGCTACAAATTTAACAGTGAGAAGGGCCCCAGTGGTATATTAACCAACTCTCAATTTCCCTTCATGTACAAAAGGAATCATGAAACGTGACCAGATCATATACTTATTGTACAAAGTTATGGTAAAAGATCAGCAAACAATTTTGTACTGCACTAATATGGATGGTTTATAATTGTTTAAATTTTGGCATAGTTAGTAATGTAATACTCCATTAATTTGTTACTAAATATGAAGGTATGTTAAATAGATGGCTTTCATTAATTCATTGTTCCTTTTAAATTACTGTTTAGAATGTTCTGTCTAGAATTTTGAGATTGAGTGTGAATCTAACCAATAAAACTAACAAAAGCTATTCCCACTGTATTGTTCCATTGCAACTATTGCATTTTGCAGACGACTATACACCATTGTTTATCGGGAAATCATTCTTATAGATGCACTTGGAAATCTGCAAACATTCATAAACAGCTCATTCTTGAGGAAAAAGTAAAAAGTACCATTAAACAGGTGTTAGAATTTAAATGACATCTCATTAGTGACTTCTTCCTGTGGAAAAGAAATAAGAAAAAAAATCCTCCCTTTATTTAAAGCCATCCACATTGCTCCTATGGGTTTTTAGTATTATCATGGAAAATGTTTAGTTGTTTCAGCATTCTTAAAACAAACCAACTAGAGTGGTATTCTCACAGTGTGCTCCGATGCGCATCTGCCCTAGTCTTTGCTTTCAATGGTCTTAGACTGGAGTAAGTACTCCATGGCATGCAACAGCTTCTACCAGCTGCAGTTAATTCTCCAGTTATGGCTGATCCCCCCCCCCCAAGCGTCATCTGGCCATGGTGATCCATGCGCTCAACACATCCAGGTTAGATTATTGTAATGTGTTCTATATGAAAATGTTGAAAACTGTTTGGAAACCTCAGCTGGTGCCCAGAACAGTAGGCAGGCTACTCTCTGTGGAGGGACAGAGGGATCATATCACCCCTGTGCTGAAAGGTCTGCACTGGCTGCCCAATAGTTTCCAGGCACAATTAAAAATACTGATTCTTATTTGCTTGGGGCCTAAATGGCTTGGGGGTAGAGTACTTGAAGGACTGCCTTCTCCCTCCCATACTGTCCATCCTACCAGCATAAACCTTTCTCATGAACCCTGCTCTCTGTACCCCCACCTTCAGAGGTGAAACTGGTGGCCATCAGGCATAGGGCTTTTGAGTGGTGGAGCCTCACTTATGCAATGCCCTTTCCCTTTAGACTTGCCTAGAGCCAACTCTATAGGCATCAAAACATTTCTTTTCATACAGAGTTTTAATTATGGAGTTAGTCTTTTAAACTCATCTTTACAGTCTGCTTGAGCCTGAGAACTGTTTTATGAGACTTCATTCAAAGTACAATACATTTGGGGATGTTTTTGTACTCTTACTCATTAGTGCCAGGTTTCTAATATTTTATTAATTGTTACAACTTATATGGTGTTTATGTTATTATTATGTTTTGCTTTGCAAACCACCTTGAGAACAATCTATGGTTAGTCAGCATGAAAATCATGTAAACAAATCAATCAATAAATAACATCTATGATTTTATAACTGAATTATTTTAATGTGATTTTAGGTGATTTTATGTGGTTTATTGGTATTTTGTACCAACTGTGTGAGTCGCCCTGAGCCTGCTTGCGGGGAGGGCGGGGTACAAATTGAATGAATAAATAAACAAATAGTTCTGCACAGGTTTGCACTGACAATGATTTAAATCAGTGACAAAATTCCCATAGATTCGAATGGTTGCTGACCTGTATTTCTAATTCACATGATGAATAGAGCCATGGTAGTAATCTTGTAAATGCCTGTCTCTAACGTCTTGGCCTAGGATTCTTTACAGATGCATCTAGAAGAACAAATCTATGTCCTTGATAGCAAGAGTCCACTAGTTCTCCTCTGCTATATTTTAAATTTACCGCTGTTAAGTAAAATGAGGGGGGGGGAAGAGTCTAAGGCTTCTTCTTCCCCCATCATTTTAAACAGACATTAAAAAATATTTGATTAAAGAGACTAGTACTAAATGATATATGTTGCATACCCAAACAAAGCAAGGGATTAAATGAAACAATCAAACCTATTTGAGTTCAAAGGGTCTTGACTGGAAGAGTCCTTAGAGTTCCGCTGCATGACAGCAGGTATGTAGCTATGAGATACCAATCCAGGATGAAATAACCAAGGAATCCCACAACACTTTGAATAACACATTTATGATACTATAAGCTTTCATGATTAAGAGCCCAATTTGTAAGAAACAGTTTCAGGTTCACTATTTGGGTTTCATGAGCATCGATAGTTTGGAGCACCTTTTATCTACTTTTTAATAATCCAGGATGCAGATGTGTTGTACATAAGGTTGTCTTGAAAGTGTTGCTAGATATATCCACCAATCTAGAATACAGCTGCCAGATTGTAACAAGGACTTGCCTCAAGTGAGCGTATCTCACTAGTGCTCAAAGGCCTTCACTGAATCCCAGGGTTTCCAAGGATAATTCAAAATGGTGGTGTTGACCAAGAAGTCCCTAGGTGAACTGTGCTGAAGATATCTGAAGTACTGCATTCTTCATATGAACCTGGCCATCTATTGACATTGTCATCAGAAGCCCTCATTCTGGTGCTCCATTTTCAGAAGTTAAGCATCTCAAAGGGCCCATTTTCGTTGTTGTGCCATATGGTATTTCCTCCTGAGAGCTGGTCACCTGAGACCATTTTTTTACATGCCAGGCAAAATCTTCCTGTTTATTGAAGTGTTTAATTGCTTTTCCTTTTTCCTTGGTGCCAATCCTCTGTGTAATGAACAGTAGTCTTTAAATGTCCTGTTATTGCAGCTTCATGTCATGGTTTTTAAAAATATTATTTTATTGTTTTAGCCCTATTGTTGACCCTGTTGTTGTTATTACAGCATACTGAAGTAAAAAAAGTAATATTTAAATAAATACATATTTAAGGTGCAAGCTTCTGTATCAGCTCTTTGCCATGTTCAAATGGAAAAGCTGCCAGTCTGTATGATAAATAACATTGTACAATCATTTGGTCATAATTTTCAAGAACAGAATGTTACTTCCATACCATAAATGCAGAATAATATTGCCTATGCTGAGCTGCTGACAACTTTGGCATGAACATAATTTTCATTCATAATTAACTTGACTGAATTCCTGAGCTTGGATCCCATCTGGATTTATGTGGATGCAAGAAGGGGGCAATTTTAACTGATTTCCCCTCTCAAAGGAGACCCCAGATTTCTCCCCCAAGATAATCCTGTGGGGTCCCCTGTCCCCCAAGATCAACTTTCAGGGGTTTGGACTGCCGAGGGAGGGAGGAATTGTCAAAAATTGCTACCCTCCTTGCACCCATAGAAATCTAAGCAGGATCCGAGACTTCATTTACATATGAATCTAGCCCCCTTGCTGCATTGTCTTAATGTTTTTGTTTTAAGTTTTACTTGAGCATCATGCTGAACAGCTTTTGCAACTGTTCAGTAAACAGCTATGCTATATAGGTCATGACCTGTTTGCTACCTTTTATGGTTTTTATGTTCTTATCTTGTTTCACTTTGAGATCTGAAAGAGGCAACATATAAAAGTGTTAAATAGATAAGTCAATAAATTTTTGCAACATGAATGTTGCAGCTTGCAGCTGGTTTCATGCCTCCACAATTGGTGAACTAAATCTTCTCCATCACTGGAAAAGAAAGTATGTAACCCACAGAGTTATGGTCAGGTCAAGTGACCTATGTCAAGCCAAATCAAATCAAACCATTAATGACATTCAGAATAAACAGTGCTCAGTGGAGAGATCTGTCCCTGCTGTCCTAGATGCAGCACCCAAGGAAAAAAGGATTTGCATTTTTACCAATTTCTTTTGTATTCCTTGCTCAATCTGATGTTGTGCTAAAAGTGCTGCATCTATGAGCAGGCACAGACCCCCTCCTCTGGAGCAGGCAGCCATTTTGACCATGCGCTCACCTGGAGAGCTGAAGGGAGCTTCAAAGTAAGGGAAATTCTGTAGAGAACTAGAACACTGACGCTAAAGAGCCTGCCCTATATTTTAACACCTGATAGGGCATACACAGAGAAAGGGAGAGAGGATTTGTGCTTTTACCAATTTATTTTGTAACTTGCTCAGTCTGGTGCTGTGCTAAAAGTATGCTTGTAAACATTTTCTTTTTCATAAATACTTTATAACTTTTTATGCTGGGAATGGTTCTCTGTACCACATAGATCTCCACTGTCTTGAACACGCTAACTGAAGGGGGGGGCAGAGGAAAACAGGCAGTTGGCAAGTAGCTATTCCCCCAAGGGCACCCAAAGCAGTAATCTGTCCCCATGGTGACCAGGCACTGAGCAGTGGGAGACACTGAGGCAAGGCCTCTGAATGTGGAAGATAAGCTGGGAGTTCTGATCCTCCCAGTGGGAAATGCCAACAATGATCAGATGGCTATACTGAGAGTAGACAAAAAGCCCCTTCAGGGAGCTGGGAAACCCTAAGAGGGCAGGGCAGAATAGGGCCTGCAGATCAGAGCAGGCATGTTCTGCCACAGACGCCATGAGGCTGTAGGACTTAATAACTATAGATAATCTTCCTCCACATAAACTGAAATGAAGGACTGCAAGTCCTGTTTCCCCACAGCAATGATATGTTTTCCAACTGACTATCAGCCATACCTGGACACCAGAAAGAAAAAATGTGCACTTGAATAATAGAGTCTGACAGCTAGGGATGCCAACTAGCCTGAAAAAAATATCTTGTCCCATTAATAAAGACTTAATATATGAAAATGAGCACCTGAAGCTTTTCACAGCATGGAGGGTCATCATTGAATCATGTAATTAAATGACCCTGACTGTGGCAGGAAACTATGACTCCCAGGGGCTGCACAACAAGGAATATGTGAAGACAGCTGCAGATCCATATAAACTGGCAGACACTCATGTTGATGTGTCAGATGATGATGAAGAAAAAGAGATTGGATTTATACCCCGCCCTTCACTACCCAAAGGTATCCCAGAGCAGCTTACAAACTCCTTTTCTTTCCCCTCCCCACAACAGACAACCTGTGAGGTAGGTGGGGCTGAGAGAGCTCTTGACAGAAATTGCTCTTTTTTCAAGAAGAGCTCTTATCAGAACTATGGCTTGCCCAAGGTCATCCAGCCAGGTACAAGTGGAGGAGTGGGGAATCAACTCCCGGTTCTCCCGGATTAGAGTCCACGCACTTGACCACTACACCAAACAAATGGTATTCATCTGAAGGAAAACCTCGTGGAGGTAAGGTGTTTTCTTTCCAAGCCACCTTTGGGCCAACTTTGAATGTGCTCCACTACCCTTTTCGGAATGCCTGGTGATTGTCCCCCCCCCCCCATGCCCACTCTTCTTAGAGGTGGTCTGATGCTGCTTGACTTCTGACTGGGCAAGATACGGACCGTAATCCATCACCACCCTCCAGTGATGCAGACGAAGAGGCAGCAGTTGCTGGGGATTCCATTGGAAATACAGTCTATAGCAAGCACTGGCTATTCAGTGTCCTGACAAAGTTAATCGAGGTTATTAGCTCTAAAAAGAGTGATTAATCTGAGCTGAACACTGTGGACATTCAGGTGGACCTAGATGAAGATATCAAGAACGATGTTTACAAAGTTTGGGATATGTTAATGTATAAGATTGCTCCACTGAAGATTGAATCAACTGATGTATTATGACAACATGATGTTGCTTTATTTCTTCAAGAGTTTATTGCCCCTGATATATTTATGGGAGTTTTTGCCAAATCAAAGAGTCCTCAGTTTACTGTAAGTCCTGATAAGAACGTTTTACATTTGCTTATTATATAGTAAATTGTACGGTTAATGGCAAAAGAGTAAGCATTTGAGAGTGTTCTGCCAGAAGGTTGAAACCATCGTATCACATATCAAGAACCAGTTTGAACTTTATGAATATGCATAGTGTGACCTGTTTTTAATTTATGTTCTTTAATCTGTTTTTATGTAAATTATTTGATATGCATTTGATTTTTACAATGTATTAGATTTTGCTTGTGATCTGCCCTGAGCCCACTTATGGGGAGGACAGAATATAAATTGAATAAATAAATAAAATAAACAAATTTTGTAGATTTCTTTCTACTGTTCCTAATAAACATTTGATAGTTCTCATTCAATGTACTAACAACCTCCGCACTCACCAATAGGAAGTAGATCTAATGAACAAGGCATTTGACAAGGTTGGGAGTTTTGGATTCTATTGTCTTCAGCTACTCTTTCTCTACTTAGTGCCATACAAGAAACTTAACCTGCCTATTTGACTGTCGCTTTCTTTAAGATGAATACCACAAAGGAAAGTTGCTGGACATAGTTTATAGCATACATCACTAGTTACTATGGTGATGAGACCATTAATTAATGTTTTAAAGCATTTTGAGATCCTGAATGAAAACAAACAAGACTGGGTCTAAGGCAGAGGTGTTTCACATCACCGACTAATTGATACTTTTATCTGGAGATGCCAGGGACTGAACCTGGGACATTCTACATGCAAAGCAGATGCTCTGCCATTGAGCTACAACTTCTCCCCTGAAAAAAGGCACAGTTTATAAGAGTCATAATTTCACTACAAATTTTGAAAATTTAGGACTCCAGGAGTCTTCCTAGGAACAGGATAAGAAGGGGGGAAACTGTTTTTTAATCCCTGCAGCAACCCAAGTGCTAGTCACTGGTAACGACTTTATAGCTGCATGTGGCTGCTTCACATAAACATGCATAAAAGCAAACGTTTCTATAGTTTTTTGCATTGCGGGTGTAAATACTTTCTGCTCAACCACATTCCTCTATAACATCAGCAGAATTTAAGCACTTAACTGTAGGCACAGTATGGAGAAAACTGGGCATGCTAAAGTGCCACAAATGGTACTTAACAAATCTGTCATAATCCTCAAGAATGTCAGCTTCATGAAGAGGACAAGCAAGGCAATTTGTCCTTGGTCTTGCTTGCAAGTAGAGTACTGAAGTTTTCCTAAAGCATAAATCAGTGAATTTATTAAATTTTACAAAACACAAGGTAGCTGCATTGGTCCATAGCAAAATCCAAAAACAACAGCCATGATGCAATATCTTTTATTATGACCAGCCAAAAAAATCCCAGTGTGAAAGCTTTCCAAATTTCCAGCACTCTTCATCAGACTGGATGTTCAAAAACAAAAAGGGGGGAGGGAGGAAAAGAGATCATCCTTAAGGTGATCTTAAGGTCTCTTTGTACGGTGATCTTAAGGTGATCTTCTTTGTACTGTCTCTTTGTACGGTGATCCTCAAGGTGATCTTAAGGTCTCTTTGCTAGAATGCTCTGCTGCAGGGTATGACTAGTATTAGGTTAAAGCAAGAAAGCAAAGCCAGACCAACTGAAAATATTAAAAAAGAAGATTAACAAATGTTCCTGTCATTCCCAGCAAAACACACAAGTCCCATAAAAGGCAGAGACAAAAAGGGAAATGTCCATGTATTAATAACAGTGGAGATTAATTTTAGTTGCTACACTAAGTAAGGAGTCAACATGAGTGAAACTGGGGTTCTGTTACCTAATGAATCTTTGAAGCTTCTTTTGGTTCCAACTGGAATGACCTTCTTTGTATCAGCTAAAATTTGGTATTTCCAAAGTAGACAAAAACCCTTAGGTAGCCACAATGGTCCATAGCAAAATCCATAAGAGCTTTTATTAACCAAAATAACAGCACAGTGTGCAGGCTAGGGATGGGCATGAACCACAAACATTTGGTTTGGTTCCATTTGTGATTTATGGATGGGCCATGAACCCCACAAACCCAGTTGGGTAGCATATGAACCAAACTGGGTTCATAAGGTTCATGCCTGGAAAAGCTAAGCCATGGAAGTAGGCTGCCTCCATGGCTCAGTTGTTTGGGGCTTAATCCGCTCCAGTCCGGCTTTTGCCCTGGTCATGGGACGGAGACGGCGCTGGTTGCCCTTACTGACGACCTCCGGAGGCATCTGGATCGAGGCGGTGTGGCGGCACTGTTGTTATTAGATCTGTCGGCCGTGTTTGATACGGTCGACCACCAGTTGCTGACCCACCATCTCGCCAACATGGGGATACAGGGTCTCGCTCTCCAATGACTTGCCTCTTTTCTCCAAGGCCAGGGACAGAGGGTGGCAATAGGGGAAAAGCAGTCCTGGAGGCACCCACTTAAGTGTGGTGTGCCTCAGGGGGCAGTGCTTTCCCCGATGTTGTTTAACATCTACATGCGCCCCCTCGCCCAGATTGCCAGGAGGTATGGGCTGGGTTGTAATCAATATGCAGATGACACCCAGCTCTATCTGATGTTGGGCAGCCAGTCGGTCTCCAACCCAGAAGATCTGAACTGGGCATTACAAGCCGTGGCTGGGTCGCTCAGGCTGAGCCAGCTGAAACTAAAGCCAGCAAAGACGGAGGTCCTGTGCCTGAGTCAGAACGGTTCAGGGTTGGGGATCCCTCTCCTGATTTTCGATGGGGTGCCGTTGGTGCCAGCATCGGAGGTTAGAGTTTGGGAGTACTCCTGGATCCCCCCTTAACTATGGAGGCCCAGGTGGCAGCCACTGCCAGATCTAGATTTTACCATCTTAGGCAGATTCAGCGGTTGGTTCCCTTCCTCGACCGTGATGACCTGGCCACAGTGATCCATGCGACGGTCACCTCAAGGTTAGACTACTGTAACACTTTCTACATGGGGCTGCCTTTGTCACAGATCCGGAAGCTGCAGATAGTGCAGAATGTGGCAGCCAGGCTGTTGATAAGTCTCCCCAAGTGGGAGACCATTCGGCCCGGGTTGAAAGCGCTGCACTGGCTGCCAATAGCATACCGAATCCGCTTCAAAGTGCTGGTACTCACCTTTAAAGCCCTACATGGCCAGGGTCCGACCTACCTGAGGTACCGCCTTTCCCCGTATATACCCCCAAGAGCACTTCGGTCAGGGACACAACACCGCCTGGTGATTCCAGGCCCCCGGGATGCAAAGCTTGCTGTGACCAGGGCCAGATCCTTCTCAGTGGCGGCCCCTACCTGGTGGAATGAGCTCCCGGAGGAGATCAGGGCCCTGCGAGACCTTATGCAGTTCCGCAGGGCCTGTAAGATGGAGCTCTTCTGCCAGGCTTTTATATAGGGACCGCCACCACCACTGTTAATGGTGGGGATAACAACGAGATCAAGGGCTGCCCTTGGAAGTTCTGCCATAAATGTGTATGGCACTGACATTGCTGGATCGGCTTGAACTATCTATAGGACAATATCACCCCAAAGAAATGATTGACACCATCATGAGATCTAAGGAAATAACTGATACCATCATGAAAATATCCAAAGACCATCTTGTTTACATGAAGCGCTTTAGTATTGTTATTGTTATTTCTATTATTTATGATTTTACGGTTTTATGTGGTTTTATGCATGGGCTTATGCCCCTTGTAAGCCGCCCTGAGCCCGCTTGCGGGGAGGGCGGGGTAAAAATATCAAAATAAAATAAATAAATAAACAGCTGAGTCATGGGAGCAGGCTGCCCCTGAAGCTCAGCTGTTTCCATTGCTTATCTGTTTAAAGGGGCTTCCTTGGGCAGTGCTGGCTGCCCAAGGAAGTCCCTTAAAACAGCTGAGCCCTGGGAGGAGGCTGCCCCTGTGGTTCACCTGTTTCCAATCTAAACAGCTGAGCCACAAGGGCAGCTTTCTTGGGACAGCTCAGCTGTTTAAAGGGGCTTTCTTGGGCAGCCAGCCCCAGGCTTGGAGCCATTTAAACCCCTGCTTTCTGTTCCTCGCAGCTTTTCATGGGGAGCAGAAAGCAATGGTTTAAATGGCTCCTAGCCATTTAAACCAAGCAGCTGAGTGACAGGAAGTCCCCACCACTCCGCTATTTTTCATAAAGAGCAGAAAGCAGCGGTTTAAACCCCTGCTTTCTCCTCCTCCTCCACGAACTGGCCAAAATTCATGACAAACTTTAGTTCATCAGCTGGCTTGTGCCCATCCCTAGTGCAAGCTTCCAGTTTCTCCAGAAGTCTCCCTCAGGCTGTATGTTCAAAAACAAAATAGGGAGAGGGAAGAAATGCACTCCATATGAATCCCACTGCATGATTACTTCAAAATATCACAACAGTATGGGAAGAGTGATAATCTAAATCCACCTCTATAATGGTCAACATTTTTTATTAATTTAGTCAGGTAATTTGCAATCCGCCTTTCAGTAAAAAAAATCAACATGGTGTTTTACAACATATACAGCAAAACACAATAAAAATAAAAACCACTTCCAAAGTAATCACACACACAAAAATCAGTAATTTACAACATATACAGCAAAACACAATAAAATCAATAAAAACCACTTCCAAAGTAACCACACACACAAAAATCAGTAAATGCCAACAATCAACTTCACTTACAGCTCCATTATTCATTATCCAACCTGAAGGTCCTCTGTAAATGAATAGCCATCTATCGGTATGGGAAGCAGTTTCACATGAAAGGCTATATGACTGACAAGTAAGCAGGATGGGGCAAAGTATGCACACTTCAAAGCTAAAGGTGCTGTTCTGCACCTATACCAGAAAAACAGCTCTTCTGTTGATGGAAGGGTGGCAGTTTTGGATTACAATGCTGTAGTCCTAATGAAATTCTTCTGTTTCAGGCAGCCTTGGTGGCATTTTATACTGCTTTGAGTTTTAGTGAGCTTCTGGTTTAGTGACCTTGCAATGTGTCTTGGAAGGCACTGAACATAACAGACTTGACACTTTCACTGGGAGATGAAGCGTTAATTATTCAAAGGTCCAAGATGGATCAGGGGGAAGGGGGGCATCACACGGTTTTGAGGACCTCTGGGGATTCTTGACTCTGACCCATCAAGGCATTGGCCATGTTTAGTGGAATGTGGAGCTGTGGCCCAGGATGTTTGTTTCATCACAACAAGGGTCACCATTGACACAATCAATATCAATTCTGAGCAGTAACCCACTGGATATTGGGGGATGCAGGGCCACCACCACTTGAGTATGGGATTCATTCATTTCATATTTAAGCTGCCTTGACAGCAGTGAAGATGGGTTTTCCCAGAGAAGTAATGGAGAAGATCAGAAAGTGGCAAACTGGTGTCTTTAGACAATGTTAGACAATTCAATAGAGTTCATAGGGGGTTGTTTTGTTTTGTTTTGTTTTGCAGATATAGGCATATCTTGTAACCCATTCAGAGTTTTCATCTTGAGCCATTCCATGAACTTTTTGGTGAAAAGGAGGGCCAGTTCCCAGCAACAGAGGGACTGAGTTGGGCCTTTCCCACCTTATGATAATTCAATGGTGTGGCAAGCATGGAATGTTTCTGCCTCTACTCCACCAGGTTTCAAGAGAGAGGACAGTCATCCTGAAGTCCTGGTCCTTCATCTGGGTAAGAATGATCTGGTGCATAAGACGGGTATTGTGTTTATGCAGAAGGGGGTTAAGGGCTTGGGAAGGATCAAGAAAATGTGTCTGAGGATGGTTGTTGTTTGGACTGATCTTATTTAGAGGAGGCTCTGAAGGTAAGACAAAATGTTAACAGATCTGTTTTGGAGGGTGAGTGGGTATATATCTCCCACCCCTCACTTGTATAGGGGTGAGTTGTCTACCTCTCCCTAGAGGGCTGTGACACTTATATGGCTGATCTGCATCAAGGCCTGCAAGATGTTATAATCAGCAGGTGGGCAAGGGGTGCTAAACTAGATTAACCTCGATGTCAGAAATAGGGCAGGTTGCTCAAGATTGGTAGGGATAATTAGCAAACACCCAGAGGCATCAGGCATGATGGAGGGCGGGTATCCAGAACAGGCCATCACATGTCTTATGATGGTGTTGGAAAGGAGCACCCGTGATGCTGAACGGCATCATTCCAAACCTGGTAGGGGTCTTATGGCCCATCAATGGAGTGGATGAAGCTTGGCACCTCTGTAACATATTGCCTGTGCTGGGAGGGATAAACAAGGTGTGAGAAATCTCTGGCCAAGTTATAACCAGGGTGGATCAGCCTGTAAAAGGTAGACACAGTTGCCTAGCATAATCCACCTTTAAACAGTTAGCTTATTTTAATTATTTAGATTGCCCATTTAAATAAATCAAACAAGTTGAATCCATACAGTTGGCTTGTGTCCTCCTTTGGGATATGCCAGGGCAATATGGTATCTTTCCTCCCTCCTCTATTTGGTGTAGTGGTTTGGTGTAGTGGTTAAGTGCACGGACTCTAATCTGGGAGAACCAGGTTTGATTCCCCACTCCTCCACTTGCACCTGACTGGATGACCTTGGGCAAGCCATAGCTCTGATAAGAGCTGTTATTGAAAAACAGCAGTTACTGTCAGAGCTCTCTCAGCCCCACCTACCTCACAGGGTGTCTGTTGTGGGGAGGGGAAGGGAAAGGAGTTTGTAAGCCACTCTGAGACACCTTTGGGTAGTGAAGGGGGGGTATAAATCCAATCTCTTCTCTTCTCCTTCTTCTTATTCCCCAATTTAAAATAATAATTAAAAAAACTCATGGAAGTGCTAACTTTCAGTATTTGTATTTCCCAAGTAAATGGAAATGTGAGCCACATGTAGTCAATAAATACATTTATAAATGCCACCTAAACTGGGAGAAGATCCTTCCATTTGTTGTTATCCTTCCATTGGGTAAGCCAATAGGACATGCCGTTAAACAAGATCATGGGCCACCTTAGTGTTTTTTAAGCTTAGTTCCTAAGAACCGTGTGGCTCCACAAAAACTTACCAAAGACTCCATGATTTGTAATGGCAGAGAAGCTTCAATGAAAGGGGGAGGGGAAATCACACTATTTCCCAAATTTCATTGAAAAATGCAATTTTAGGGGACTGTTGAATCATCTCACGACACAACTTTCAATTTAATATATGAATGAAGAAAGCATCTTTATTCATCTATGCAGCACTTCTGTGGCAAATGCAAAGATGCCCCTCAGCATACAAATCTGTGTCTGCAGGGTGTCTGAAAACAGGAAGTTTGAAAAATCACTGGGCAAAATAGACTGTAAGTCTGACTTGGAATAGCAGCACTTGACTTAACAATGTCATAATGAATAAGCAAAAAAAAAATTGAAGAGAGGCGTAATAAATATTTTAATAAAAATGTTATGATCCCATGAATAAAAACAGTGTGGTCCCAATGTGTTTCACTATTGCTTCTTCAGGCAATAGTGAAACTCTTTTGAACTACAATGTTTTTATATAAGGGATTAAAATATTTATTGCATTGCTCTCCACTGCCTGAGAGTTATTTGCTTTACTTCCCCCCTTGTTTTTAATTTTGTACCGGTGCAGCCCTTTTGTTTTCCTTTTTCTATAACAAATACATGGTCATATGGTCACTGAGAGAAGCTCCACACATTATGATATCTTCAGGAAACAGAGCAAGGTTGCCCAAAACATGAATATTCAACACCTCTGTATATACATACAACTAAGAAACCTGACTGAACCAGATTTCCCAGATTTATGTACATTTATTCTTTTTTTCTATTACTGTTCATTTGACCTAGTGGTCTCAAACAGTTACTGAGAGTTTATGTTTAAGCAACTAACAGAAAGCTACCAGTATAATGGGATCCCCAACAAAATATGGTAGGGTTTATGCAGTTGTTTTAGAATGTTTCCGTATTTCTATAATGGCAGGCAAAAATCTAGTGACCCTGTATGTAACCCATCCATCTACATTACTCAGTAGCCTAGAAGTTTCAGCAGTTGGAGAAGCAGAGTCCTTACTAAGTAGGAAGAAAATTAACTCCTGTCTAAATTTTAAAGATTCAGGGCAGCTTAAAAACACATAGTCAATAGATTCAATGCAATTAAGATCTCAGTTGCTTGTTCTCTCTGAATATGGAATACCGGCATATCTACCAGTCAAGACTACAGATGGTAGAGCACTAAGAAGTACCAACATAAAGGTGCATCTATATTTAGGATATATTAGCTCACAAAAATACATTGGGATGCTAACTGATAGGGGAATGCCAATTGCGAACGTTGAGAAAACTCTTCTTGACCTTATTGCTGTACTATTATAATCCAGATGTTTCAAACCAATTTCAATCAGATGTCTTAGTTCATTGACATTTACTCTCCCCATCAATTCTATTGAAATGCTTAGGCACATTAGCTTATCATTCACCAGTTTATTCCAGTTCCTATTATGATACCTTAATAAGACCAGCAAACTTAACTCCAGATCTGATTGCAGGATCTTTAACATTAAATTGAATGACTTCCTCCATACCCTAGCTTTGTAAGAGATTTCACCCACTTCAGCTCTTAGAACAATGCCAGTCACACATTTGGGGGCCCCCAAGTTAATTAGCAGTCTATCAATATCCTTAGTAACAGCCTCTATCCATACACCAGCCGCTTATAACAACTGGCTAGCTACCTTAGAGTTAAATACTCTGAGTGCTGAAAGTACATATTGTCCCCCTGAAGTATAAAAGAATCTAGTGATTTCTTCCCCAATGTTGTTCACAGCTCTTATTACCTGGAATATTGTGTGCAGTTCTGTCTCACTTCAAAAAGGATATGGACAGAATGGAGCAGGTGCAGAGGAGAGCAATGAGGATGATTGGGGGCCTGGAGACCAAGCCCCACAAGGAAAGGCTGAGGGACTCGGGAATGTTCAGTCTGGAGAAGGGAAAATTGAGGGGAGGGGGACATGATTGCTCTCTTTAAGTATTTGAAGGGCTGTCACTTAGAGGAGGGCAGGGAGCTGTTCCTGTTTGCAGCAGAGGATAAGACTCGCAATAATGGGTGTAAATTAAGGGTGGGAAGGTACCAACTGGATATTAGGAAAAACTTTTTACAGTAAGAGTTGTTCAACAGTGGAATCAGCTGCCTAGGGAGGTGGTGAGCTCCCCCTCACTGGCAGTCTTTAAGCAGTGGCTGAACAAACACTTGTCAGGGATCCTATAGGCCGATTCTACATTGAGCATACAGTTGGACTAGATGGCCTGTATGGCCCCTTCCAACTCTGTGTGATTCTATGTTGTCACATGAGTTCTCCATGAAAGATCAGCACTGTATTTAATACAATTTAATAACACTGAATTTAATACAATTATTTAAACTAAGTGGCCTGTTGCATAGGCAGACCAACTACAATTCATTTATAATCTCTTACTTTTTGTTATCTACTAAAAACAACCTTAGATTTTGCTACATTAATTACCAAACCTTCCCTACAGCAGTATTTAGAAAACAGACAGATAAGTTTATATAGACCCACTATCTAGACAGTAAGACAGTGTCATCCGCATACAGGAGAACTAATGCAAGATAAGGCAAGTGGCAATCCTCTTGTAACAAAAAAGAACAAAGATAATTAATATATAAATTAAATAACAGAGGGGCCAAAATGCATCCTTGCTTAATGCCTTTATCTAGCAAAACAAGACCTGTAAGTACTTCTGAAAGGCCACACCTAACTTGGGCTGTTGAGTGGTCATAAAGCTGATGAATAAGAAACAGAAGATGTTTGTCCATAGATAGTTTTCCCAATTTTGCCCATAGTTTATCTCTAGGCATAGTATCGAAAGCGTTTCTAAGATCCATGAAGACTGCAATTAATCACCCCTTCTTATTACCAGTATAATTATCAATAATAAACTCTGGAATGTAGCAGTGATCAATTGCATTTGTTCCCCTTCGGTAGCCAGATAGTTCTTTCTCCAAGACCGTCTTATTTTCTAACCAACTTACCAACTTGCCATACAGCAAGGATGCATATAATTTACCCACAGCTGACAACAGACTGATAGATGTTTAAACATATGCACATACTTGTGCATACTCTTTTTCCTGCAGAAAACCATATAAACCAACAGTGGGAGGGCTTCTAATGTCCTGGCCCCACTGGTGGACCTCCTGATGGCACCTGGTATTTTTGGCCACTGTGTGAAAGAGTGTTGGACTAGATGGGCCTTTGGCCTGATCCAACATTGGCGTCTCTTATGTTCTTAACCAGGGCTTGTTTCAACATTTTTAATGTATGAAGTTGCTGTAAGAATCCAAAGGACTATGGTAGCCTGGATCCTGTCAATCCTGAGATCCACCAAAACACTTTACTCAAACCAGTCATTTTCTTGGCAGCACTTCTCTAACAATGTCACTAAAAAGCCCTTAGGGTGGGTCATTTTCTGTCTTTTGCCTTAAGGTAAGAAGTACATTCCCCTTGTCCACCAAGAGATTATTTCTTTAAGAACAATGTATGATCCAAACATGTCCTCAATAAATCAATATTTACTTGAGAAACAAGAAAATATCACTATAAAATCAAAAGGAAAATGTTCAAAAGCAGAGCTTCTTGGATTCCCTGGTGGCACTGAATAGGTCCAGGCACATGAAGTGAAAGAAGAATAAACATCACAAAAAATATGACACTCAGATTTCAAGAGTTCTACATCTCTCATGCTGTCACAGTCCTTGTCTGACCCTCAGCATTACAATGTCTCAAAGTTCCCAGGTGTCAGTGAGCTCTGCCTCTTGAAGTTGGATGGATATCTGTCAATTATACTCTTCAGACTACTTTGATGTGGCCAGGTGTGACCTAGCTCATTACCATACCAGGCATGAAAGCATCCTTTGTATTAACATTTTGATAATAAGGTTTATTCTTATCACATGCACCCTTCCTTTTGCAGGGCCCCCTGTATGCTCCATGCTTAATTTAATTCAGCATCACATTGCCTACATTTTATTTCAAATTCTGTGCAGCTGCTGTTGGCAATTATCCTTTCTGTACACCTCAGAGAGCATTAAGTTCATTTTTGTAGCTTTTCTCAGCTCCCAGCATAAATTACTCTCTGTATTCTCTGATCCCTTCCTAAAACTAAGACTGTGAGGCCTATATAGAAGATGTTTTCAAATTATTATTTCACTGACACAGCTTAAGATTGTGATCACATTTTGTCAGTATTTTCATCTACCCCACCCAGTCATATGTATCAAGGGACCATATATCAATACTTTCACAGTTGGCCACAATATTCCTCAGTTCCATTAAACGTAGCTTCATTAGCTCTACTAGTTAAATAATTACTGCTGCCCCTCCCCAAAAAGGGACAGTGCTTCAGAAATAGTAATACATGTTCTTTTAAAATCTATTTTAAATAAATGCAAGAAGTAATGCCCTTAGCACAGTATTCATGCATGAAGTCCACATGGGCAGAGGATGAAAGGCAATTTCAAGGAGCACTGTAAGTACGCCTTCTTTGGATGGCTTCAAAGCAGCTTGTTAAAGAGTCATGAGTGGCATACTAGCCCACTCCCAGCTTCCTACTGAGAGTCCAACATCTGTTCTCACCTGTCTAAAAATGGCAATACTATCCAAGAAGAAAAGCCTAAGGCTTGTTTTTGTTTTTATACATATGCTCAGTTTCCATGCATCTGCACTAATCGCCACCATATCCTTGAACTTTGATATCATTTGGGAACTGGTGCAGAGAGTGTCTTGCAACTTGGACCTGGGCCACCTGCTCTCAAATCCCAGGTCAACCTCAGGCTCACAAAGCAGCAAATCCTTCTCATTTCTTCAACTGTAAAAATACTGAACCAACTTGGCTGGGTGAAAAACAAAAATGAGATCAGAATGGTAAAGCACTCTCCAAACAAACAGCACCTATCTAAATGATCAGTATCACTGGTTGAGGCAAAATTGGGTGGTGGTGGTGCGGGAATAACACTTTTATTAAATGATAGTATGTGGCTCTCTTTTTACATTTTCACAAAGGTTTGTCTGATTTAAGAACACTTTAATAAGACTGAACTACAGCAGTGAATCCCAGCTCTGCTTCTTATGCACGTAGGAGCACTGAAAATTCTTTGTGTTCACTATAGGAGAATAACAATACAAGAAGTAAACTGAGTCACTACCACCTGTGGCAAATGGTTACCTGACAGCATAATTTATCGGTTGAAACAAGCTGCAAATAGAAGTCTACTTTAGTAATTATAACCAGAAAGGTCTTGCTTCAGGGATATGTTATTCAAGCAGTAGCCTATGGCCCTCTTTTCACATTGTCTTAAACCAAACACACCCACCCACACAGACACACAAGCATATGACTACATTGTGATCCTTACTTGTCCTCTTATATCCATGCTGCCTAGAATCATATGTTGCCACAAATACCCAACAGGGGACCTAAGTAGCTAAACAACGTGTTACTGGGATATTTCACATAACTATGAAGGAAGTTAGAATGTACTAGCTAACAAGGGAATGGCGAGAATTCTTCACCTCCAGAATGCTGAAATGCCAAGACTAAGAGAACAAATCAAAGACAACACTTGTTTTAATTTGAAACCCAACTGTAATTCAGGTCTGTATTAGAGCAACAAAGGTGCATAATTAGAGCCAGATGAAACAGGTTTTCTCATCTAAAATGAGTTTAAGTTTATGGGTTTGGTGGGCACTGGTTCAATGCATCAGCAACTGACAATCTCAAGGGCAAATACTGAAGATGTTCTGGCTAACCACTTGCCAACACTCATTTCTTTTCTCTACATAGTGAGCATCCTAAACATGCTAAGAAGCATTGGAAGGAGATAAATCAAAGATGTGTACCACTATGAGCAGTTTCTTTATATGTCTTTCTTTTTTCCTCCCCCTGCTGTTTTGGGAGGAGTTTTCCATTTCAGAAATACAAAGAGCTACAGAGATACTAGCAGAAGGGTGCACATGGAAGAGTCCTTATACTTATTATTTACTAATTGTAGCAATGGATATGTGGTTTCGGCCCAAACTGAATCTCCTTGAATGAGAATCATTTTAGTGTGTTAAAATGCCTAGCAAACCGACTACATCATCTTTAAAATAATTTGCAACATAAAATCACTAGACTAATAGAGCTCTGCATGCCAAACTCTGACACATTGTTTGGCAGGAAATAGCTGGCTCTTCTCCATGCATTAGCTCACAATATCCCAGACTCCGGAGAGCCTACATCTTTAAAAAGATTGTAAAATATATCTCTGTTACAAAGTAGGTTTCAGCTAGCACCATGTAAAGCAACAGTCTTGATGTCAAGGGCATACATTATGTTCCATAGATAAATTTTTACAACCCGATAGACTTTTGTGTAATTGATTGCAGCCGCTATTTGGTAAGGGATCCAAAAAGCACCCAAGGATTATTCCTGGGGCTGGCCTACAGCCTGGGCTTCTCACAACAGGCTTCTACAAGCCAAGAAGGACAGAAAGACATATTTGATTAATCAGTATGATTGATCAACTAAATATTTAATCAGAGATGTTAGCACCCACTCATCAAATTAATTAGCAAGAATGACTGCAGGCAAAAACTGGGTCTCAGCACTCTTGAAGAGCTAGATTTGAGTCCAGGAGCACCTCAGAGACCAACAAAGTTTTTGTGGTATACCCTTTCGAGAGTCAAAACTCCCTTCATCAGATAATTTGAAACACAGAAAAATCACTAGATGAATAGAGCTGTGCACACCAAACGCTGAGCATGCGTGATGGCTCCTCCCCTGAACGTGGCATACGAGCTTCCTTCTCCAAACATAATGCAAACACCATGCTCTTAGACCTGAAGGTGGCTTTTCCTTCTTGTCTGAATACAAGCTCGGATGATAGTTTGCCTTTAAGAATAAACTACTGAGATTCTCTTCTACTAATAACATTCCCCAGACAAATACAGCTGACAGTACTCACTGTTAAAATCAATGTCAATATGTCTTTTAAGTCTATATGGGTTTTTTTCCTGCAAAACTGATGGACATTGATTGTGTTTATTCCTGAAGGTGGACTCTTTTGAAGACAAAATTCTGGGATGTCAGTTATATAACTAATTGTATACATATTATACTTGCATTTTGAAGTACCTGTGAAGAATAGTTGAAGTACTTCCTGTGTCTAAAGCAAGTTAATATAGACTGGTTGGTGGACCAAATTCCTTGTACAGAAAAGAATGCATCTCAAACTAAAAATGTATGAAAAACATATGTAGTTTCAACATATACAAAAACTTTCATGTTTAGCATGAATGCAAAAGTACATGGCATCATTCTCCTTTTTCCTCCAAGTGATGCTTAAAATGACTCCTGCTAATGAAAATAAATTAAATTTGGAGTTAGATAGCTGGTATGGGGAAGTGGGAGCCTGATCTGCATCTGTGCTATCTTCTAGTCAATGAAATCTGATGCTGAGAAAGTCTATTGACTTTCCTTCATCTGTAGAAGCATTACCAGTAGTAGCAGCTTCCAAGTAATAGTTGATTGCAGAATCAGAAATCATATGCTAACATGCTACGGTGGGGCTTTTAGGAGCTCCGCCCCCTTTCTTAAAAGCACACAAGAATTTCTCCTGTAAATGCTTTTTTCAATCATTTGAAAACATTTTAAAAGGTGTGCACTCCTTTAAGCAGAGTGGGGTGCTATAGTTGACTAATTCCCACACTGAGCAAAGTAGGTGACCTCTAGGATCCCTTCTAAATCTGGGTCAAGATACTGGTCTCCTTTAAAAGAGGGTTCCCCCTCACCTAAATGTTAGCTTTCTTGACTATAGAAGTCATCACCCACACCTGCCGGCTTGTTATTAGAATTGTTGCTTAGGCTGGCAGAAGTGATTAACTTGCAGCAGCTGAGAACTGTCATCTAAAGTGGTTGACAGCTTGCAATTTAGAGCTCTATCCTAGTAACAGCTTTCTATTGGCTAAATGGCTTTTCTTTCTGCACTGAGAACTTCAGTCCCACCAAGAAAAAAAATTGCCCCACAAGCCACAAAATCCTGGCTACAGGCCTGTATGCTAAAGGAAGCCATCATCAAGAGCCATTTCTAACCACTGTGACTCCACTTTTTTCATTTCCTTGGAAACTGACAAGGTCTGATGACCAGAAACTGTAGCAGTGGAAGGGTGTTTGTAATGTGCATGAGTGAATGAGTTTGGTGTGCTTCACCAGCATTAGTAAATGAAAAGCAAAAAAAAATTGTACAGAGAGAATTACAAAGAAGCTCACATCTATGAAAGTTTGTTGGTTTCTCTTTGCATTTTATATTGCCAAAAGATTTAAAAGAAAATATTAAGGATGGCCTCACAGTGGGAGCAGCACATTTATTATACTGTAAACTATCTCCCTGGTTCACTGGGGAGCTGATGGCAATGAAATGGGAGGGACAACAGCTAGCGCTCCCCTGGCAGAGAACTCGGAGTGAGACTGATCGAACATGAAGTACAGCCCATATTAGAGCCTTTTCTGTGGCACTGATAACAGCAAAAGGCAATATTTCTCCACCACCCTTGTGACTGTACATAATTGTCTAGCTGAGCTGTTTTATGTTGTTTGGGGACTTTTATATGGATTAGAACACTGAACACACAATCGCCTAACTTTGATCAAGTTTCTTTGCACAAAGAACAGGAAAACCCAACACGTCGGTGAAAACGACCCTATAAGAAACAAAAGAAGATCCATATGTAGTAATGTTAGCCAAATTGCCTTGAATTATCAATTGGTCTAGGGGAGGTTATGATTATTAATTGGCAATAGGCAAATTAGGGTTCACACCAATGTATACAGAAGTCCCACCTTTGCTGTAAGTATCAGAACAGACACAGAGACTGTATTCAGTAAAATATAAGGTCTTTTTACTAAAGGATATGTATCATTCAAACAATACATGAACACACAGACACTTGTACTAAGAAATAAAGATAGATAATTATCATGTTTGCATGAGCAGGATATTCGTTGGTTGGGAGATATTTACCTGTCCTCATTGATTGAGCTGTTCCAATGGAAGAATGGAGGTGTTTAGAAATAGAAAATGGGGAACACGTCCTCTGGACCAGCAGAACCACGTGGACTCTAGCTGCAGATCTAAAGATGGAGGTAGGGTATGTGGATAGCAAGCTGGACATAAGAGGGTTAAAGCTTCGATAGGGGTCGTGGAGAGGGTAAGAGAGAGAGACCATATGGTCAGTCAGCATCTTTTATAACGTGGTGTGGGGGCTGGCTAGGCTGGCCACATCCCTCGTGACACCTTCTGTTAGTCCGTCCCATAAAATATACTATTGGTTGGCTGGAAGAGGAGAGGGGGACTAAGGAGTGGTCAATATTGAGAGCTAGAAACTTAGACTGAGGATTGGCACCTGGATGAAGGATGATTGAATCATCAGGCTAGGGCTATTGTCTCTTGATGGCTGATGGTTGAGCAATTAGTTGCTAAGCAACTATTATTGGAGTCTCAGAGCTACGTGCAGCGTTGCAGGTTTGGAGGGGGGTTTGCCTACATGTGCTTGAAGAAACTCCTAATGGAGTTTGAAGTTTTCTGTTCTTGTGCCTTTTCATGGCATGGCGTCTGAGGCTGTGTACAAGCTTATGGAACTGTTTCATCTCACAGCAGGTGAGATGTCTAGTGACTCTGGACCATTATTGTGACAGCAACACTAAAGGAAGGTGTCCCTCTTTCAAATGTGCAGTCTCAACAGGTATTCCCAGGTCTCCATATTATACAGTCTCTTTGCACAGTTCATATTCCATAAAAACGCATTGATAGGCTTGCAGGGCAACAGTAAGGAAAATAAACTTGCTTGCAGACAAGGTCGCAAGGCTTCTAAATTCTAAAGTCCAATTTATTGAAGAGATTTCCAGATATTAATACTCTCTTTGCAAATAAATCTTCATCAGAATATATTCTGTTTTTAGGATATTGTCAATTTTCTTTGCAGACAAATCACTCAGATCTGCTCTGGGTTAGATCCTGGTGTGGATGCATGTCCACATGATGTACCTTTGGTATCTGCTTGTCCAATTTATCTGGATACTTTTCACCTTGTGGATCTTGAGGATCACTGTACAACTTAGAACTACTGCCTGTGCTCTCTTCCTAATTGCCTCTCTGCTCCAGGGGTTGTTGAAAGAGACTGATTTTCTGGATCCATTTCAGTCTGGCTTCAGGACTGGATTTGGAACAAAGACTGCTTTGGTCACCTGGGTTGATGACCTGTATTGAGAACTAGATAGAGAGAATGTGACCCTGCTAGTTCTGATGGATCTCTCAGTGCCTTCGATACTATTGGCCATAGTATTCTACTGAGCCGCCTTGCAGAATTAGGTTTAAGGGGCACCATATTATGGTGGCTTGAGTCCTATTTGGGGGATTGGACTCAGAGGATAGGGTTGATTCCTGCTGTCTCATGGCCATTGACCTGTGGGGTGCTGTGGGGCTCCATCTTATCCCCTATGCTATTTAATATCTATATGAAGCCACTGGGAGAGGTCTTCAGGAGGTATGGGTTGCAATGTCACCAATATGTGAATGATACCCAGCTCTACCTTTCTTTTTCACATAATTCTGAGGATACTGTTGATGTTCTAAACCAGTGCTTGGAGTTGTAATGGGCTGAATGAGACTGAACAAGCTGAAACTTAATCCTAACAAGACAGAGGTTCTCTGGGTTATTAGAAAGGCACACCAGGAACTTCAGATGTCACCTGTCTTGGATGGGGTTATGCTTCCCTTGAAAAGCCAAGTCCACAACTTGGAAATGCTGCTTGGCACATTGGTCACCTTAGAAAACTAGGTGACTGCAAGGTTTCAGAATACATTTACTCAGCTCTGTCTGATGCATCAACTGCGTTCATTCCTGGGTCAGTCAGATCTAGCCACAGTGATCCATGCCTTAGTTACATCTAGCCTGGACATCTGCAATGTTCTCTACTTGGAGCTACCCTTGAAGAGTGTACAGAGGCTGCAGCTAGTGTAGAATGCTTTAGCTAAACTGCAGGTCGGGGCCAGCTATTAGGAGTATTTGTCCCCAGCACCACAGCAATTACACTGGCTACCCATCAGTTCCTGAGCCCAATTTAAGATGTTGGTTTTGTCTTTTATAGCTTTGGACTATATGGCTTGGGACCAGGGTATCTGGATTACCATCATCTCTCACATGTTCCTGCCCAGGAATTAAGATTGCAGGGAGGTGCCCTCCTGACTATCCCACTAATTAAGGATGCTCATTTGGTGGGTACATGAAAGAGGGCCTTTTGCGTGGCAGCCCCACCATTATGGAACAACCTCCCCAGGGAGGTGTGCCTTGCCCATCATTGTAGATTTTCAGGAGGCAGTTGAAAACAGTTTTATTTAGGACTGCATTTTGATTGATTTATTGATTTGTTTTAGACTGCATTTTGATTGGTTTAGCTTTTATAATTGATAGTCCAACTTGGAGTTTCTGAATTTTTTAAAACTTTGATTTTAATGGATTTTACAATTTTTGTTTTTATTATTTTTATTATACTTTATTTATATTGTAAGCCTTTTGAATCCTGCAAGGGAAAAAGCCAGCTAATTAATATTTTAAATAAATTAAATAATAATTGCCATAGTTACAGCCAGTCCCATATGGATCTGGAAGTAAAGCCTATTGATTCTAGATTGTAGCATTAAAAAAACCCTATTACCTTCCATTAACCCCCCCTAAAAAAACCTTCAGAGACATTTACATTAATTTATATCTTTAAAAAATTAAATTACAACTCACCTCCACAAACAGTAAGATATGAATAAAATAGTAAAATATCAACTTATATCAAAATGCTAGCTTCAACCAATAAAACAGCCAAGTAGTAACTGTAGCCAGACTTCAGCATAATATGTCATGAATGAAATCACAGAGTAATCTCTATTATCAAACTAGAAGCAAGCAAAGATGGGCCTTTATAAACCTTCTGAATGAATGGGTTTTAAATGGATGGGGAGGGAATTCCAAAGTCTCAGTGCTGCCACAGAGAAGGGCCTGTTAGATGTGCCTGCGTGCTACATAGAGCTTAAATGAGTGGGTTGGTTTGTATTGGCTCCAAACCATTTAAGGCTTTAAGGTGTGTGTGTGGGGGGGGAGCAGGAGTCCGAGCTGCTGCTGCTGCTGCTGTCACAGTTGGTGGGTGCGCAGAAGGTGCAAGAAGAACAGTGACTCTGCAGAAGGGTGGCGGGAGGATGGAATTCTCCCTGCTAGTCTCCTGGGTGCCATGTTTGTATTTATTATATACCTAAGAATGTGTGTGTGTGTGTGTGTGTGTGTGTATATATTCTTAATTAATTCCAAATGATCCCGTTAGACAAATATAAACTTAAAAGTGCTGTTATTCTTACTTCCAATTTTAAAAAAAAGACAAGGGTAAATTCAAACATGACAGGGAATGCCCAAAGGTTCCAAGCCATATTGGTTCTCCACATGGTAAAGGGAGAAAAATGTTTACAGGACTCTTAGGCTGTGCACAGGCCTGTATACATGCAGGACTTGCTTGATGGAGCAGCAGGAGCAAAAATGAGGGGGAAAGTGGCTTCACTGCAATGCCACAATGTCAGTTCTGGTTACATACCTGGAATAGTCATCCTGGCATCACTGCAACACTCTAGGAATGTTTTTAAAATAGAGATTTGGACAATCCCTAGAGTGTTTTCATGATGTCACTTCCAGGTATGTAACCACAAATGATGTTGTAGTGTTGTGTACTGTGATGTCACCCCAAAAGCTCCCGGTTGTCGGTACATGGCAGGCAACCCTAGGTTTGTGGCTGAAGCATCTGGCAACTATCAGATATGCAGATGCAATCTTGTGGAATGTTTATTAACTTTCAATCTACAGCAAAGTATCAGTTCAACAGTTTCTGATTTGAGGTCTTCCAGAAAGCTCTACTTTGGTATAGCATCTGGACACTATTTAGTACAAACAAGATATAAGCTTGCAAGGTCAAAGCAAAACACTTCCAATGTAACACAGGCTGCTTCCACATAGAGATGAAAAAACATGCCCTCACCTTCGCGGAGGCAGCAGCAAGCAGCACAAGAATGAGTGGGCATGGCTTTCACACACCTCCAATCCTACTCCATTTACTGCTACTGCCACCCTCCAACTCCCACTCCTCCCCTTTTACACCTACACTTTGGTGCAGACACAACAGAGCTTGCACAAGAACTCCCCGCAGTACTGAAACCTTATTTCCCCTCACTTTCCCTTGCCTTATCAAGCTGTAATGTAACAGTGCAGCACAGCTCTGCAAGGAAAGGGAAGAAAGCCCTTTAAAGGGTTAAAATGTGGTAATGGGGCACAGCTGTAAACTACCTCACACTGGGTGCTCCTGCCTTGCAAGAGGTGAACTTGCCTCTTGCAAGGCAGGAGCCGGCAGCCCCCTGTTGGAAAGAGCAGGTGCCGTGCACACCTGCCCCGCAAGCAGCGGATTTGCTGCTTGCAGGGCAGGCACCTGTGGTGCCCACTCTTTTCAAGCCGGGCTGCAGATGACTGTTGGGGGTGGTGCTCCCCGCCAGCCAGCTGGGGGGCATCAGGCAGGAGCCCTAATAATCGAGGGACCCCCGCCCACACCTGGGGACTGGCATCCCTAAACAGATACCCCCCTCACACACAATCATTTTGAAGATGTCCCTTTGAACCAGAGAAAAACCTCCCTCCCCCATCCAGATTAAATGAAAAAGCTCCAGGAATGGAATGCCGTGAACAGAATGTGATGTGGACATGTGGATGTTCCTTTTAATCCTGACACTTCTGGCTTTCCATGTAGTAGAAAAACCTCTTGTGGGAAAAGCCTCTGTTTCTTTTCAAACCATTTGCACCTTGCTATTTTAAACATATGCAAAATATATTACTGTCTTATAAAAGAACAGTTTATGAAAACAACATTACAAATTATACATTTTTGTTCTGTATAGTAGAAAACTTGGACGATGAATTTTGGGACTTCTAAATAAGAAAGGAATGATTTGACCACATTTCTTAAAATGCAAAAATACTTTATATTTGACTGATTTCATTTTTCCTCTGTCTCCTCAAGACAACACAACCTGCTATCGCTGCAGAATGTTACAAGGGTAACTTTGCGAGTGCAAGGAGGATAGAGACATCTTTCTAAGTGAGACCTTTACTGCTTCACCTCCCAGGTTATGCTGGCTTGCGAGCATTTAAATTCTTTAAACAGCTTAGTATGCACTTCCAACTTTTCTGTTCCAGACAAATTCTTGGTTCACCTTTCAGCCCAGGACTCTGCTGTGATCAGACTAATATAAATATTGTCACACACACACACTCATTCAGATCAGCAGAGACTGAGATCACGCAGTCTCTTCCCTCCTATTATTATTTTTTTTAAAAAGGGCAAACTGTTTTATATCGACAGCCATCTGTGAAGCTGTCTTTCAGGCCATCAAACTCTTCCATCCATTACCGAAAGCCTTCCTCACCTCCAACGCATGACAGCACAATAAAGATGACATACTAATTCAATGACTTGTAATTTCAGCTAAACAAAGACAGGTGCTATAGCTCTTTCTTTTGTATTTCAGTGCCATATCAGGGAAGCCAGCTATGCAAACACAGCACTGGGTGGGTTTTATGGCAGCCATTGAATGGGGAAAAGAGTAGCTTGGTCTTGATTTTTTATGGCTCTTGGCTCCCTCGTTTTTTGGCTCTGTGCTGCTGACCACTTCCATTGTGTCCAGATTCTATGTCAGCAGCAGCTAATTGTTCCAAATAATGTTTATCATACAGATCCACTAGGGAGCTGTATATGTGGAGATAAGCTACAGGGCAATGATACTCACTATCTTACTGATCTCTATACTCAGTGCTTTTACTTCATGCCAAAAACCTCTTTAGGTTTCCAGGCTAAAAAAAAAAAACACAGCTTAATCACTGTGCCAACAATAGTGTCTAAAGGGATGTAATCACTTTCCTCCGATAATCTTAGCAACACATGAAAGACATGCACAAAAAAAGCAGTAATTGAAGCAGTTGGTTCATTCTACCACCTGCTGTCGAAGTCACAGGTTAATCTAAATGAGGTCCTCCCTTCCTATGAAGCAGGATGGCGAGCACTTTGCTAACTATAAATGAGCATTATACAAGCTTTTCAAAATAATAAACAGTTCATTAAGTGTAAAAAGTATTAAGTATCTGAAGGTTACTCAGCATTCCATGCTGCTGCCATATTTGGGGTCCTTCTACGGAGGTCCACAGCAGAGGTTGACAACTGAGTTTATCCACAGATTACAAAGCAAGGGAGGTCCTCAGACAAGGGACTACATGAAGCTTTGAATAAAAGGAAGTGATTCAGTGTCTTCTTCCCCTCCCCTCCCCATTCCATTTGGTAATACTGACATGCAATCTATTTCTAGCTATGTTTACTCAGAAGTAAACCCTATTTATTCTAATGGGATTTACTCCCAAGTAGGTGTGCACAGGGTTGCAACCTAAGGAAAGAAAACCAAAGGCACATCAAGGGCACATTCCAGAAATTTTCCTGGATTTCAAACACATAAATCCTAGAGATTTTATGGGAGATTTTAAACTCTCTCCCTCAAAGAAAAGGGACATTTCAGAGTCAAAACACTGCAGTATTAATATCAATGAACAAGTGACAAAGTTGCCTGGTAGTAAAGTGTAAAAGAAAAGTAGGACTACCACTTTCATTGGTATGCTGTATGCTGTCTCCTGATTCCGGAACAGATAAGAGTTGAATAGTTCAGCAGGGCTTGTATCTATTTCTGCAACCACATTATTTACACTTTCTCTTTGGAGGATTTTCAAAACTTTTTCTTAGAACTGCACTGCTCACTATGAATGCAGCTGTGGACCACAAGACCCCTTCCTAAACAGATAGCACCAAGTTAAAACACAGAGAACAAACATTATATATTGCTTTGGCAGCAAGGATACTTTATGGGAAATATATTGGAGACATGTGGAAATGCCTGCTATGAAAGAATGAAAACAGAATATGTGTGAGTAGGTTACAACTGATTAACTATGTGGCCAAAAAGAAAGAATGACATAGAGCACACTTATTTGTGCATGTGTGGAAATGCACTCCATCTTGGGCTACATCATTCTATTGAAAGTTTTGGGGCTACAAAACCGTCATATTCATTCTAAGAATTTTCTGTGATGGCGCAAGCTGAGCAGTTAATAGCTCTCAAGCATCCCCAAAACACTGATGGCTCTCACATGCACCCAGTAGTTTAGGCTTGGTTATGCAAATATTTCTAGCCAGCAGAGAACAGTCAAAGGGCCAGCTCACTCTCTGGCAGGAACGTGACACCTAGAAGGTGACACATACTTGGGGATGCCAAATGCTAGATTTATGATTTATTTATTAGAACAGTTATATCCCATATTTTCTCATTGCTTACAATAAAATATTTTCATTTGCTTCCGATTTTGGCAACTTCCATGGCAGACGCGCTCCTTCGGTGCTCTGAAAGGAGCAGCCCATAATGCGGCGGATGGGAGGGGGGCGGTTGATCTGGACCCCCACCTGTAGTCCTTGGAGAGAACTCCCAGCCTGGGGCACTGGAGGTTACCTCTTCCGAGGCTGCAGCCAAGGAATTGAGGCCCCTCCCAGCCCCGATAGGTCCCATTACCGCGGCACCATTATGCCATCAAGAGGCATACACCAGGTGAGCGAACAAGTGATCCCACGAAAATAAAGCTCTCCCTACCTTTGCAGCAGACGTGGAATGAAGCGTGAGTGCAAATTTTTTGTTGGCTGGTTATCCAGCAAAGCGCATATCCAAAGCCCCGAATGGTATTGATGGAGGGGGGAGGGAGCTAGCTCACGTCTCCCCCCCATAAAATCTTAAGCGAATTTATTCAACAAGAGGGGCTAGGAGAAACCGATGGTTGATTGAACCAGGTAAAGTACAAACTTAATTAAAACAAACTTTTGAAGCAACTTTTGCTGACTTTTGAAAACTTTGAAAACTTTCCTTGAAATATAAACAATGGCTGGGCGGGCAGAAACGATGGCGACAAGACCGAGACTAAAAGATCAACACCAATATCAACTACAAGATCAACACTTCCGGCTACTATACTGGAAGTAAACATTGACTTTTCGAACATGTTGGCTACTGCATTGCACCCCTGATGGAGCAGATGACTAATATCAACAAAAAGTTGGATGAGATCCGAAAACAGCTTAAAGAGATGAGTTTAAAAACAGAGGAGACAGTAAAATGAGTGAAAAAGGTTGAAGCCAAAGTAAAATTTATTTATTTATTTATTTATTTATAATTCGGTTTATATCCCGCCCTCCCCTAAGGCTCAAAGAGGCTAACAATTGGGGCAAAAGCCATAATTAAAGCAATTAAAACAAGATTAAAACATAACAATAGTACGACAAAGTGCGGGTGCTCTGATGTTCCCAGTTCCAAGATGGGTTCTGGTAGGGTGGATCTGGACCAATGACGTAAGTTCCAAAGCAGCAGATAGCCAGTCTTCTTCCCAGGGCCTGCTTGCACCCTGATGGTATCGCTGCCAATTTTTGGTGATGGTGCATTGATGGAACAGTAGCGGCAGTGGCTCCTACTTGAAAGCCTGGCGGAAGAGCTCCATCTTGCAGGCCCTGCAGAACTGCACAAGATCCCACAGGGCCCGGATCCCCTCCGGGAGCTCATTCTACCAAGTAGGAGCCGCCACCAAAAAGGCCCTGGCCCTAGTCTCGGCGAATTTGACGTCCCTGAGGCCTGGGGTAGTCAAAAGATGTTGGCCTCCCAACCGTAGTGCCCTTGGGGGAACATATGGGGAAAGGTGGTCCCTTAGGTATGCCAGACCCTGACTATAGAGGGCTTTAAAGGTAAGAACCAGCACTTTGAAGCGAATCTGGTATGCTATTGGCAGCCAGTGCAGTGCCTTCAGCACAGGCCGGATGTTGTCCCGCCTAGGGAGACCCGTCAGCAGCCTGGCTGCTGCATTCTGCACTAGCTGCAGCTTCCAGATTTGTGACAAAGACAGCCCCAAGTAGAGAGTGTTACAGTAGTCCAGCCTCGAGGTGACTGTCACGTGGATCACTGTGGCCAGGTTATCATGGTCAAGGAAGGGAACCAACTGCCATGCCAGCCAAAAATAATAAAAGGCCGACTTGGCAGTGGCTGCTACCTGAGCCTCCATCGTTAAAGAGGAGTCCAGGAGCACTCCCAAACTCCTAACCCCTGACGCTGGCACCAAAGGGGCCCCATTGAAGGTCGGGAGAGGGAGTAACAACCCTGAACTGGCCCGACCTAGGCCCAGGACCTCCGTCTTCGCCGGGTTTAGTTTCAGCCGATTCAGTCTGAGCCAACCAACCACGGCTTGCAACACCCGTTGGAGGTAATCTAGGTTGGAGTTCGACCGGCTGCCCAGCATCAGATAGAGCTGGGTGTCATCTGCATTTTGATGACACCCAAGCCCATACCTCCGGGCAATCTGGACAAGGGGGCGCATGTAGATGTTAAACAACATCGGGGACAGCACTGCCCCCTGAGGCACCCCACAATCAAGAGGGTGCCTCTGGGACTGCTGCTCCCCTATCGCCACCCTTTGTCCCCAACCTTGGAGAAAAGAGGAAAACCATTGAAGGGCCAGCCCCTGAATCCCTGTGTCAGCGAGGTGGTGGGACAGCAACTGGTAGTCGACCATATCAAATGCGGCCGACAGATTGAGTAACAACAGTGCTGCCACACCACCTTGATCCAGATGCCTTCGGAGGTCGTCAGTCAGGACGACCAATGCCATCTCCATTCCATGACCCGGGGGAAAGCCGGACTGGAAGGGGTCTAAGACTTAAGCATCCACCAGAAAAATCTGTAGCTGTATCGCCACAGCCCTCTCAATAAGTTTGCCCAAATAGGGCAAATTGGACACTGGCCAATAGTTTGCGAATTCGGTCGGGTCCAGGGATGGTTTTTTCAAGAGAGGGTAGACCATCGCTTTCTTGAGTACCCCAGGGAACAGCCCCTCCAAGAGGAACTTGTTGATAATCTCCCGTAGGGCACCTCAAAACCCCTCATGGCCTGCCTAAATGAGCCAGGAGGGGCACAGATCAAGGTCGCACATGGTTGGACACACAGATACGAGCAATCTGTCAACTTCATCCAGACTGAGTAGGCTGAAACATTCTAAACCCGGAATCAAAGGCACGCAAGGGGCCTCGAGTTCCCTCATTGTTTCAATTGTGGCGGGGAGATCTCGGTGAAGCGCCAGGACTTTATCTGCGAAATAGCTCGCAAATGCCTCACAGCCAATATCCAATTCCCTAACATTTTGCCTGCCCTGTGGCAGAGCTGTCAAAGACCAAATTATACTAAACAATTGGGCTGGGTATGAGCTCGCAGACACAATCTCGTTGACATAGAAGTCTCTCTTAGTGGCCTTGACTGCCACCTTATAGTATCTCATAAGCGTCCTATAAGATGTTCTCGACGCCTCGACGGGAGCATGACGCCACCGTCTCTCTAGTCATCACAATTCTCATTTCTGCTGTCGCAGCTCCTGAGTATACCAGGGCGCTCGCCTAAGACAAGTGTGGAGAGGGCGCCTGGGAGCGATCTCATTGATGGCTGTGGAGAGCCGACCATGCCAGTCCTCCACCAGCTCCTCAAATGAGCCGCCAGGGGGCCTCGGATCCCGCAGAGCAATCTGGAGCTGCCTAGGGTCCATTTGACTCCGTGGGTGAGCAAAAATCTGTTCACCGCCTACACAGGGTCAGGGTGGCACATTCAGATGGGCCTTCAGGGCCTGGTGGTCCAACCATGGCACTGCCTCAGCAGTGATCCGGTTCACCATCACCCCGCCGCAAACAGATTGAGCATGTGACCGGCCCGATGCATGGGGGCTGATACCAGTTGAGAGAGTCCCAGTGCCGCCATGGATGACACTAGATCCATAGCCCGAGTAGAGGCCATGTCCTCGGCATGAACATTGAAATCACCCAGGACAATCAGCCTTGGGTGTTCCAACGCCCAGCCTGATACGGCCTCCAGCAGGGACGGCAGACTACTGGCCAGTGCATTAGGCAGTTGGTACACCAGCCAAATTGCCAAACTCTCCTCAGCCTCCAGCATCATGCCTCTACACCCACAATCTCCATAAATAGGAGCGCTTAGAAGGAGTAAGCCTCCCGAATGAAAATAGCCACTCCTCCCCCCTCCCTCAAATCCAGGATTGGTGAAGGACCGAGAAACTTGGTGGGGCAAGCTGGAGGTGATGGAAAAACAAGGATCCTCTGATAAAGACCAACTTTAACACCCTAACAGGACAGGACACCCTAACTGCTGGAATAGCCAGCCAATGGCTGCCTGATTATCAGATCTGTAGCCAGGGAGTGTGTGGATGGTGCATCACCCCCTTGCTAATTTGCCATGCACCTCATTCCAGCCACCCCTCTCCTCCCCAATCCTACTACTACGTTCTCTCAGCTGGGAGCTCTAGCAGTTGCGCCTCCACCCAGCACGACTATCTATGAAAGCTGGTGAGTATGCATGAAGCTTCAGGTGTTAGCTGCAACACCAGGTCTCTGTTTGAATTATGATGGGGAAAATTAGCTAAGAGACCATTTGCTTAATAAGTGTGCAAGCTAGGGATCATACACCAACTATACCAGAGTCAGAATCCTCTTGGAGCAACACAGTTAACAGAGAGGAAATGTCTTTTATGTCTTTTATGACATTTATTAAGAAAATAATCCTAATACATTCAGCTAATCAATGGAATATCACACACACACACACACACCAGAGAGCTTGGAAATGAAGAGGTGAAGCAATCCTAAAGACATCAGAGACAAAAGAGGGTAAAGCATTGATGAGGATGGGGGTCATAGCTACCTGTCCAGATGTGCAGAAGTCCATGGAGAAGGGATTGTGGCCCAAAAAACGTTTGGGGGTGAACTGACAGTTGGCATCCTGGGGCAGACACACACTCTGAGGCCATGTGCTTTGGAGGATATAGATATGGGGAAACAATGTGGACCAATGGGAGGCTTTGAGGGGCTTGTCTCAGGTGAAGACAAAAAAGATTACCTGGACCAGTAAGGGATCCCAGGGGGTATGACACCAGGAGGAGCAAAACCTAGATTTTACCAATGAAGACCCATAGGGGCAGAGTCTGGATTCATAATAGTATTAAGGAGATTAGCCAGGTGCTGGGTGGCACTACTGGAGCTGGCTGAATGGGTTGGATGACCACTGATGGTACTGCTAAGGCAGGTTGAATAGGTTCCCAGGTTTAGACAAGAGGTGTTAAATGATTTCTAGGTTGGTGTCAGGAAGGATCGTTAATAATTTGAATGTTTGATTGGTTTATCTCGGTATCCTGAGGGATGGAGCAGGAAGGACAGTTGTAGAGACAAAGGATTTCCACCTAGACATAGTTATCACACACACAAAAAAGCTAGGTGAAGTTCTAGAGACAGAAGGGCTATTCACCAGGTGGCCACTGAATAGCTTTTAGAAATGCAGATACTATATCTGGTGGAACTTGGCATTATTCCATATGCATACCTTGCTCAGTGGAGGGGAGGACTGAAGATTGTCTTGGAGGGCTGCCTTGTGCAACCTGAAATTGAAACCCTTTTGCAGAGCTGTGACTAGCTCTATGTTTCAGAACCAAGAGTATCCTTGACCTGACTTTTGGGGGACTCTGGTTCAGGTCAGAAGTGGGGTGCCCCTGCTGTTGGGGCTACCCTAGAGTAAGGCAGCACTTCTAGGTAACATGAGCATCTGCTGGCTGCACCATAAAATGTGGCCCCATCCAGCAGGTGCAGCATAGCCTTCTTGTCGCTGGGGGACCATGTGTGGCTGGGCTGGCCTGGCATGGCAGCTCCTAGCTGCTGCTGGGCTTCAGAAGGAGCCGCTGCAGCAGCCCTGAGGGAGTGCTCAAGCAGCACCAGCACAGTGCAAATGGGCATGCCAAGTAAGGTGAAGTGGGAAACTAGTGGGTGAGCACAGGTGCCTGGGCAGCAGGTGGGCAGGGAGGAGGCAGAAGGAAGGTCCCATGGAGAAGGCCCGCCCATCTTACTGTACCTGTGCCAGGTTGGCAGGGGAGGTGCTTGCTGCAGGTGTTATGTGTCACTGTCACATGACACCTGCCTGGGAGGGTCACACCTCAGGGCATGTCCCCTCCCCGATGATTTTCTGGCTGTGGGACAGCTGATTACCATAGCTGTCCCACAGGGACATAAGGGAGGAGACGGTCCTTCAAATATGAGGGTCCTAGGTTGTGGAAGGCCTTCGAAGTCATAATCAGGACATTGAATCAAACTCAGAAGCACATTGCAGTAATACAACCTCGAGATTACAGAAGCATGGATCATAGTGGCCATATTGGCTCAGTCTAGGTAACAAGACAGTTGGTGAATCAGATGCAGCTGGTAGAAAGTGCTCTTGGCCATGACAGCGACTTGCTTTTCAAAGAGCAAGGTAGGGTCCATGAGCACCTCCAAGCTCTTAACTTGCTCTGGAAAACCCAACATCACTCCATCTAGGACAAGTAGATTCAGTCTCTCTAGACTAGCAGCCTTCCTGACCATCATCAGCTTGTTCTGCCTTAGCCACCTGACCACAGCCTCAAAGCTCCAAGAAAGATGTATCTGGAGGATTGGATAATAAAATGTAGAGCTGTGTATCATCTGTATATTGACAGTATCTCCACCTGGGAAGGATAGGAAGATAAGGACTGATCTACAGAGGGGTAAACATAAGAACATAAGAGAAGCCAATGTTGGATCAGCCCAATGGCCCATCCAGTCCACCACTCTGTCACACAGTGGCCAAAAATACCACGTGCCATCAGAAGGTCCACCAGTGTGCTGTTTTTGTCTATGCATTGACAGTAGATTGCATCATGACACTAGGCAAATAGCCAAGACCTGCTTTTGGTGTATGCACAGAATCATGCATTGCTTGGTTGCTTATGTAACACATTGCCTTGCCCTTGCAGATGACGGACAGTATCCACATAGCTGTGAATGAATGCACATGCACAAAGTATTTATGATGCAATTTAAATGCTTGAAAACATACAGCTCTTCCCTGCATACCAACCCACCCTAGGCAGGACTGTGACTAAAACAGGCAAGATGAACAAGTTATATTTGTAAACCTTTTTTTCCTGAGCTCTTCTAGGTAGATGTAGAGGTGAGGAACAGTGGGAACTAATGTACTTTCATTCTGAACTGGTTCTTTCCCCTGCACAGAAAATATACTTCTCAAATTGAAATAAAAGAATGTGCATGTGCAAACTATTTACAATCCAATTTAAAAGGCTTAATAAAAAAGCAAATATTTGAGTTTTCAAAGACATGGCTACAAACTGAAATCGAGATAGATCCAGGTGGGCAGCCATGTTGGTCTGAAGCAGTAGAACAAATTTTGAGTCCAGTGATATTTTCAAGACCAATAAAAGTTTATTCAAGGTATGAACTTTCGTGTGCATGCACACTTCCTCAAATATCTGTGCACATGAAATTTCATACCTTGAATAAACTACTGGGCTCAAAATTGAAATCAACTTATGGCCCAAGCAAAGGAGCAATCACCAGCCATCTTTTTTCTCTTTATTTGCTCTGAGTCTAAATCTCAAAGGACCATGGTCATTGGACCTAATTTATAAGTCATGAAGAGTCATGAAGAGGCAACTGGTTGGTTAATATTGGAAACAGAAGGGTGTTGCTGATGGCCCTTTGGTCTGACTCACCGATTTTTTCCCTTCTCTTCCCAATGCCATTACCTTTCTTCTCATCACGTGACATATCACATATATTCAAAGTCAAGTCTCCCATGTCTGTGAAGGTGTTTGCATATATGGTTTCAGCATGCATGGCTCCAGGAATTATTGGAAGAACCATACTTAAACCTGTAAACATTACCTTGCAGGACAGCTTCTGGGGAGATTTAAATTGGGATATGAGATTTAAATCACCTACACAGCTCCCACATAGCATGATTTAAATTGGGAATTAAGATTTAAATCTCCTACCCTGATCTGATTTCTCACCTCTGAAGCAACTAACAATTATTTTAAAATTATGGGAGATCTGGCCTCCTGCCATTGGCTTCTGATTAACAAAATATTCAGAAATATTTCATAGAGATTGGCAGCTAATTTTTCCCCCGGATGATAGTAATTAGGGTTTTGCACAAAAAAATTAGGGGTTTTTTTTGGGGGGGGGGTTTCGGGTATACCAAACCCAAAAAATACCAGTCTATACCAATATTCTGGAATCCCAATATCGGTATTGTATGGGGATTTGGGAAATAATTGGTACTACAGAATTTATTCGGCTCCATTATACCCTATGGGGATGTCACATGCCAGTGAACTCTGGGCTCACCCACTTCTGGGTGAGCTCCCTGGCCACTTGGAGGTCACTGGCACCCGGTGCAGCTTTTGCATAGACATCTAAAGGGAAAATAGAGCTCCCTTTACATGGCAAGAAGACATTCAACTCCTCAGTTTTGCTTCCCTTACAGGGAAGCGAAACTGAGGGTTTTGAAGGCTACCTCCCATTTTAAAAGGATCAGCTGACAGGCAGGCCCACTCCACAAACCCTTTTAAATTGGAGGAAGCCTTCAAACTCCTCAGTTTCACTACCCCTGCTCCAGAGTGGGGGGAGCAAAACGGAGCACTGAAATGGCTGCCAGGCATTTAAACCAAGCATCTGATGGGTGGCTCCACCTGTTAGCTGTTCGGTTTAAATGGTTGGCTGCTCAGTTTTGGTGTAGCTGAATGCACCTGAATAAAAGCCAAATAAAATGGGGAAGGGGTTCAGGCTCAGCTATATCAGTAGCCAACATAATTTATTCAGTTGGCTTGGTTTATGCTGAATGCACACCCCTAATAGTAACCAAGCATATCCCTGACCTGTGTAGCAGAGACTGACCTGATCTCATCACATCTTGGAAGCTAAACAGAGTTAGGCCTGGACAGTATTTGGATGGGAAACCGCCCAGGATTATCAGGGTTGTGACATGGAGGCAAGCAATGGAAAACCACCTTTGAACATCTCTTACCTTGAAAACCCTATGGCTCTGACTTGATGTCACGTTCCACCACCAGTAACCAAGTATAGCTAGATTACTGTAATGTGCTCTGTCTTGGCCTTCCCCTGCAACTGATGCAGGATGTGATCCTCAGTTTCCTGACAGATGAGAAGATAAGAATCTGTCTTATGACCACCCCAAACGCTACCTACTACAAAACAAAAGAGACTTAAACATTTCTCCTTTGCCACCCTGAGGGTCAAACAATGTTACATTCTTTCCTGCTTTTTCAAAGACAGAAGGGCATTTCTCACAGGAAAAGTGACTACAGGCACCCACCCATCTTTTATTTTTCAGCAAGGGGGCTTTCGCTCTTTTATCACTGAGAAAATGGCAGAGGAAGGGAAGGTTAAAGCGCGCTCTCTCTCTCTCTCTCTGCGTGTGTCCCACCCACCCATGTATAGTCTATTATTATGAGTTTCCAGAAATGTGAATCCCATACTTTAAAAAGGATATCTCACCATTGCTCTGTTTAGAAAGATTTCTAAAAAGGAATTCTAAATCAACATTACTCATTCTATCATTTTTTAAAAACTTTGTCACATTTTACAGTTTGCCATAATGCGACATTTAAATGTTGGCAAACTTTTAAATGCTGACACAGTTATTGTTTATTAAATAAATGCACTTATCTATGAGCAAAATGAATGAAATACATGCTTGATTTAGAGTAAATGAGAAAAAGTCATGTGTAACCGCTGTGCAAATGATTTCTGATAGAAAAGAGAAAACATAACAAATGGTCAGGTGGGCTTTTCCATTAGCTTCTGAAGGTGCCGCTTTCTTAAGAAACAAATGATAGGGTTTAAGCAGTAAATCCTTTCCCAACAGCTGAATGAATATATTTAAAGGGCTTTAAATAGCAAACCATTAACATCAACAAGAAACAAAGGTAACTTCTTTTAAGGTTTTGAGCTTAGCACCACTGAAAACTACTTACTGTATGAGAAAACCGCTTTAGGGGGAAAATGCTGTACCTTGTTAACTTCTTCATTGTGCTTGCTAATTGGAAAACGACATCATTTTATGAACAACTTACCACACTGTGGTTGGGTGCTGCAGAAAATGTGACTATTTATGTTTAACATTACATAAGGATACTTAGCATTTACAGAGAGCTTTAGGGTCAAGTGCTATAATTCAAAGAGCTTTGCTGACATTGGCTTAGATCCACCAGAGAATTTCCGTGCATAGAAGGGAGGAAACTTTCACTGATTCCCACTCTCCATTTGATTCCCCCAACACGCTGTTCCTAAGGGGACGTCCCCCAGGAGCTGCACTGGGGAGCATTGTGCACTAAAGCTGGAAGAGGGAGGCAGGAAAGTTGTGCTAAGTGGGCAGAAATCTCTTCTACCCACAGTGGATCCCAGCCATTATTTGGGCAGTTATTTTAAATATTTCAAAACTTTTTCCCATTTGAATCATGTTTCTCTTTCCGGATTTACCAGACGACTTTGTCATTGTGGACTATGCAATTCTGTTCAGGTATCTGGATGCAAAAGTTGGTATTAAGGGATGCGGTATGGATTGGTTTAGATCTTTCCTTATGGACAGGAGTCAGGGTTGCTGCTGAAGACCAGTTCTCATCACAGGATTTGTCCTGCGGGGTTCCGCAAGGATCAGTCTTATCTCTATGCTATTCAAACTCCATGTAAAACTCTTAGGAGAAATCATTTGTGGGTTTTGAGTAGGTTTTCATCAATATGCTGGTGACACCCAACTCTGTATTCCGTTATCAAAATTGCTCAGCAATGCTGTAGAAGTTGTGATCCCAGTGTCCAGCTTCTGTGGTTGATTGGCTAACGGTGTACAAGCTGAAACTGAATCCTGACAAAATAAAGGCGATGCTGGTTGGGAAGTCTGTGGTCTAGAAGGGAATTGTGCTCCCCACTTTTGGGAGGTTCAGCTGACCCACACTGACTTGGTTGAAAGCCTAAGTGTTATACTGCACTGGACCTAGTATTGTTCCTGCAGAAGCAAGTTAATGCATCTGTTAAAATGCTTTCTTCTGCCTTCATTTAGCCCAGAAGATAGTGGAAGAAAGATGCCATTGATTCAGCTGTGAATCCATGCTACACTAACCTCAACTTTGGACTGCTGTAATGCACTCTAAATTGCTCTGCCCTTGATGTCAACATGGAAACTCCAGCTGATACAGAACACTGACAGAGTGTGTGTGTGTGAAGTGCAGTCAAAGCAAATGAAAAACAGAGGTGGTTTGCCATTGCCTTCATCTGCATGATTTCCCTTAGAGGTTTCCCTTCTAAGGATCAATCCTGCTCAGCTTCTGAGATTTGGTGAGATCAGGCTATACCATGCCATCTTCCCTCCTACAGAACATTGTTGCTTGGTTTTCATCAGGAGCTAGGCAGGCTACATGTATTACACCTATTCTGCAGTCCCTCCATTGTCTACACATCATTTATTAGATTCAATTCAAGGTACTGGTTCAAAGCCATTAGTGGCCTTGGACCCACATTCCTGCAAGACAGCCTATCTTGCTTTGCTCCTTCAGCACAGCTTCGCTCATCTGAGCAAAGACTTATGAAGGTGCTATCCTGCAAACAGGTACAATCAGAAGCTGCTGGTGACAAAGCTTCCTTTGTTGTGAAGTGATCTGCCTGAGGACATCAGGAAGGATCCCACACTTCTGTCATTCCACAGCATATGCAACACATAAATGTTCAGGAGGCCATTTTAAAGAAGGAAAATAGGACAGTAGTATAATGGAATGGTT
>NW_015160893.1:252184-254606 GCF_001447785.1 Gekko japonicus | reverse complement strand
AGGTACTCTTATAAAGGGAGAAAGGTTGTTGTCTATTGTACAGTTCATCATATGTCTTTCTTGCTTTTGCCGCATTGTCTTCTGCTTTTATAATCCATTTTCTGAACTGTTTATGGCATGCTGTGTGTTAACATGCCAGGTTGTTTTGCCTGTTTTGTTTTCTAATGTTGTAATCCTAGCGCTATTGGATTTCTTATGCTGTCTGACTGCATTTTTGAAATTTTGCAATCCACCTTGAGTCTCAGTAAAAGATAGGCTACCAGTGAATAAATAAATAAATAAAAATACCTAAGCAAATATAGCTGTTTCAATTCAGCTAGATGCAGGGTGAGATAGCCAAAGAAGCAGGCATCTGAGTGCATATGCCAAGCTAAATGAGAAACTTCATACACAAATGGGTTCTGTGGATGCAATTTTCCCCCTAAGGCAAGTGCTAAGGCTGCATGCACATAGTACTGGGTCCAGTGGTGGTGGTAGTGCAACCCAGGAGCCATGCTGAGTCCAGCAGTGGTTCAGCCCAGGAGCCATGCTGGGTCCAGCGAGAAAGTGGGGGGGGAGAGAATTCCCCCATGTGAGTCTCATGGGCCCACATTTGCAATAGTAGATTTTCTGAATGTACTAGACACATACCTCTCCAAATGCTCTGTTTGCATAACTGAATCACGGCTGCCCAGAACCTTTGCCATTTGATCTTACATCTTGCCTTCTAGACTGTTCATTGTTCCTACAGTTTTGTTCATTCCCATTTGTCAGCACCCTTCTTTAAAATGTCCAGAGCTGAATCTCAGTGTTTAATATCTATTCCTTCCATAAAGTTATTTGCAGTTTGTGTTGTGATCAGCACTGCGGGCCATGCAGTCAACCTGTGAAACGAAACTGTACAACACATTTCATTTTAAGAAATGAATCTAACAATCCATTCATGAACAACACCACAAATGAAAGAAGCAGATTTTATTTTCAAGGTTCCCCCCCACCATATTTCAGTTGCATCTGTTTAAAATATATTTAAACAACATAACAACTGAGTGACAAAAACTGCATGAGATTTACCATTATGTGAAAGCAATTTTCTCTTTCATCACTCTTTAATAACACAATCTGTGAGATAAAGAAATGGGGAATAGAAAATCAAGACATTGGTTAAGATGTGGAGGGAGTGTACAAGAGATCAGAATTTCATATTTTTATACCACATGCAAAATAAATATTTAACTCATTCACAGGTTGTTGACCTCATTCAATTTTCTATGCTCTCCTTAAATTAGTGTAATCCATGCATTTCAAATGGTAGAACTAATCTGTGTATAGAAATAACATAACACACAAATTGTCTTCTTCCATTTAAATTAATTGGGGGAATCTTGGGAGGTCTCTGAGCTCCAGTTCTCAAAATACATCAGGGCATGTTTAAAGTACATATTGGGACTACATCTATATATCTAATAGCCAAGTGGCCCCCTCCGTGCGGATATCTATATCCGCACCGGGGGCACTTGGGGGGCAGGGGGAGGTTTGTGCACTCTTGGGGCAGTCCCCAGGGGTGCACAAAACATCAGGGCATGTTTAAAGTACATATTGGGTCTACATCAATTCATAATCAGCACAAGGAAATTACAGGATTACTACTATGTGCGGACGTGTGTGTGTGCTAAGTGTGGTCAAGTTGCCTCCAACTTATTTATTTATTTATTTATTGGATTTATACCCCGCCCTTCCTGCCAAGGCAGGCTCAGGGCAGCTTACATAAACAATTTTTAAAAAACATTTCAAAACAGAATAAATCACACAATGATTCTGAAGTGCTATACATAGATATTGCATGTCAGACAGTGAACAACAGTTTTCAAGTATTATCCATAACAGGTGTCAGTCAATAATGGTAACAACTGGTGGTAGAAATTCCAGGGTAAGGCTCTGGTTTTGAATTAAGATGTTATATGTGGCTGTCATTCAAATGCCTGGTGGAAGAGCTCCGTCTTGCAGGCCCTGCGGAATTGTAATAAATTCTGCAAGGCCCTGATGTCCTCAGGGAGCTCATTCCACCAGTGTGGAGTATGTCTCCTGAGAAACCTGTATAAGAGTCAAGAAACGACAGTTAGAACTGGATATGGAACAACTGATTGGTTTAGCATAGGAAAAGGAGTACGACAAGGATGTGTATTGTCACCCTGCTTATTTAATGTATATGCAGAGTACATCATGCAAAATGCTGGCCTCGATGAATCACAAGCCAAAATTAAGATTGCCGGGAAAAACATCAACAACCGTCCCCTAGGGCACCTGAACCCATGAAAGAGGTGGGGGGTAAGGGTGAGGAAAGCAGGACAGAGGTTGCCCCCATGGAGGATCCTGTATAAGAGTCAAGAAGCGACAGTTAGAACCGGATATGGAACAACTGATTGGTTTAGCATAGGAAAAG
>NW_015160893.1:225133-251273 GCF_001447785.1 Gekko japonicus | reverse complement strand
GTGGGAGATAAAAATCTAAAGAGCTTTTTCTTTTGCACCTTTCATAAAAGTATTTTTGTATCTGCAGTCAGCCTCTGGCTGGGACTAAGCCAAAATTCATGTAGAGAAACAATCAACTTGGCATCATGTTGACACGTATAAACAACAGTCTGTCGACAGGCCTCACATTAGTGGCAGAATATTTTTGGCAAAAAAATGGAGCTCCCTCCTGGGCAGTATGGTAGCAACAGCCAGCAGTATTCATTCATGCCTTTACTCTAAGCACACAACAGTAATTAAAAGATTATAACAATGACATACATCCAACAAGTTTTTTTTTTTTTAAAGGAAAAAAAGACATGCAGTAGAATGAAATTCTTAATGAATGAAAATACCATTCTGGTAATTTAAATCTACTCGTGATTTTAATTTTGCTTTTGTTGTAAGTAATCCTTTTCCCAATCCAATTAAGGGGTCATTATAATTACATGCACCTGCCCCCTCCCCTAGCTCCACCTGAGTATGTGATCTTAACATTGTTGCTAGCACAGGCTAGTTATGCTGCATGCTGACATAAACACAACCAGAAAACTTACCATCCTCACATTCCCTCAGTGATACACAAGGCAAGCTCCTGATTGGATCACTTCCAAGTTCCATGGTGAGTTCTTCTCAAACCATGCTGGGCAGTGTTGTTTTACATGAAAGGGTTGCCAACCTCCAGGTGGTGGCTGGAGGCCTCCTGCTATTACAACTGATCTCCAGGTAACAGAGATCAGTTCACCTGCAGAAAACGGTTGCTTTGGAAGGTGGACTGTATGCCATTATACCACACTGAAGACCCTCCCGTCCCCAAACCACACCCTCTTCAGGCTCCACCCCCAAAATCTCCAGGTATTTCCCAACCCAGAGATGGCAACCCTATTATACAATAACAAATTGTGCTACAAGGCAGGTCACTGCCTTGTCCAGTCAAAAAGAAAATAATCTAATTTACTAGAGATAAGGCAGTATCTCCTGGGTTGTGGCTGGGACATTAAATTGAACAACTTTTATTGTAAAGCATGGAATCAGTTACAATTCTTCCCCTTTTCACACATGCTAAGGATGCATCCCTTAAATGACCAACATTGGATAGAATGCATTGCCCACATTTTGTGCCTGCACAGTCAGCACCAGCAATTAAAAAAGAGATTGAAAGATTAGCTGAATTAATACACAGACACGGAAGGCACAGAGAGATACCTAAGCAGCAAGTCTCAACAACAAAAAATCTTGTGTGGATTCCTTTTCCTTTTAAAATTGGAGGAGAACAGCAAGGCAGACATGTGGAGGGGAAAGCTGCTGTGATAAAGCAGTCTAATCATACGAAAAGCAGTGTAATAGAACAAACATAATACATCTGAAGTTGGCCAGACATATTTGAACACCTCATTGAGCAATCACATTGTCCCTGGCTCGCGATTCTGTACACAGTGTTTCCCCTAATATCATTTTGCAGGTTTACTGGCTTGAGGAAGTTTGACCAGTCATGACTAGTGGTGCTGCAAGCCTAACTGGCGCAGTGGACAAATGCCCTGTTTACAGTCCACGGTATTGTGGCAAGGGATAGGGAGAATGGATGCAGAAGAGTTTTGTCCCAAAGTTATTTTCTCATCTGCATGATTCCATGTTCCTGCACAGCAAGGAAAATTCTAATGTCTTGTAAATAGATCCCTCCCCCTCTTTCCAATGTAGAAGTGTGGATTCTTTGAGTGAAAAATACAAAGTCTAAGAATTTCATTCCAATTGTAACTGAAGCAATAAATGGATTCTGTTTTTCATTGCCTCTTGAACTGCAATGCTTTATCCTATCAACTAGAATCTGAGAGACAGGCTTGCTCGGATGAAGGGCAGAACATCTGCTCATTTCATCCTAATTAGGTATATGCATTTGTAACTCCAAAAGTAGCCCTGTGTCAGGAGCCACTTCAATGGCTCTCTGGCCACCTCACAGACCTTATGCTACCTGAGATTGCAGGAGGGAATCCATGTTTTATATTAAACCTTAGAAATTAAAACCAGACTATGGGTAATTGAAAAGCTGACACACAAGGAAGTCATCAAGGTTCTTCTGGGGGCCAGAACACTTCCTTGACAATGGCTTTATTCTTTGGCTTCCTGAGTGCTCATCAAAATTCAGGCCATGATTAACAATCAAGATTTGCAAAATAATAATTGGCCCTCTAGAATAAACCAAGAATCTGACAACACGGACGGCCTCTTCTCCCTTACAACCAACTCTGGACATTCTGTGCCCCTCCTCTTGTTATCTTGAACAAAGGGCCTGAAAATGTCACCAATAAAATTTGGCCCCAATGGTAAATGTCCCAAAAAAGAGGATAAAAATGGCATCCCAGCAAGGGAGAAATTTTCAATCTTTCCCAATCTCCACCGCTGAAGTCAGTGGAGATACTCTCCTTCTACCCAGACCTCTTCCCCTTGATACTTTGAGACTTCTTCAACAACATTAATACATCTTGGCCAAACAACATACAAAACTTTCTGAACTGCTTCTGTGAGCCTCCCACTTTTCCTTTCTCCCAAGCTTCTTCCCTTCACTTGAAGCACTACTCAGAGGCATCCTTTTGCCTTCCTACCCTACCCTTCTGGGGATCCTGTATGCTCGTACCAAGGTGGGATTTGACTTTCCAGAAAAGCCAGAGGGACAAATATCTAGTGTAGTGGGGACAACTTCCACTAGAATGTTCTGGTTTGCTTGTTGTTGCTAGTTTAAAATATTCTGGTGTGAGTTTTATATGTCATCTGGTTACTTGAAGTTCAGTAATTCCCAATATTAAGGATTTTATTGCTGTTTCAATCTACTTGCATTTTTCTGCTTTTCATTCTGTTAATTTAATGTTTAATATAATTAAAACTAAAGTATTGTCTCACTGTCTGCCCTTTCAACTCCCTTCCTAAGTTATTTCCCAAGTTTTCACTCATTTAGAGAACAGACAAAAAATCCCTTAACATGAAAATCTAAGAGTGCATGTGTGAACAGATGCTGCATGTATACTCAAAGCATTTCCAGTAATAGTGAAGAAAGTGAAACAGTTTCCCACTGAAACCAATGGAGACACTGCCAAACTGATTAATGATGCTGAACACATGACATAATAATAGTGAATAATCAGAACAACTTTTAATGAACAACATTAAAACAACCGCCCACCCAGCGGTTCGAAAGCCAAGTAACTACCTAAACGGCAAGTAGATAAATGGGAACCCACCCTTAGAAGGGTGGGGGGCACCCTCCTCCCTGCGGAGGTGTGTGGAGAGCAGCGGCGGCGATGACGGCGATGGCAACGGCGGCTACAGTAGGGCGGCGGCAGCAGAAGATCGGAGGAGGAGGCGAGCGGCGGCAGCAGAGCCAGAGGGGGACTGATCCCTGGTGGCCAGCAGTGGAAAGAGCAGGGCGGCTATCGTCGGCAGAGGACGGAGGTGTGGTGACGTCATCCAGAGGTGCGCAGAGCCAGAAGGAGGTAGTCGGGCCGAGGAGGACATCGCCGGTGAACCATCCGCCTGTCTGCCTAAGCACCAGAACATCTCGCAGCCGGGAAAAAGGAGCTGAGCCGAAAAAGAATGACACCAGCCTCCACCAGGGTGCCGGTAGGCAGCCCCTTCCATTGAACTGATGTGGCCGTAGTTAGGATTCAAATATGTGACTAGCACCCAAAAATGTAAACCGCCCAGAGACCCCTACGGGGGTTAGGGCGGTATATCAAGTTGAAACAATAAATAAATAAATAAATAAATAAATAAGCAGACTCAATTTGAAACATACATGTCTGTTAACATCCCTGCTCACCTGACTATACTCCTGCCTCTCTCTATTGAACAGATCATATGGCTTAATTTATTTCTGGCCTCTCTATATCTCTCACTGACCAAGGACCTTTTACCGCATGACAGTCACTTATTTCTGCTCTAAATCATAGGCCTGACCTTGCAGGTATAAAGTCTAGACAGAGGATGTCTACAACTCAAGATTTTTATTCCATACATATTAATGGTTTGGATCCATCAGAAGATTTCTGCTCTAGAGTATTTGTGCAAGCAACCAACACAATCTAAGTTATAACCTATTGCAGCACCACCTTGTCCATATGAAAATTTTGTGCAAGTGATTTCTGGGCTCCAGAAAAGCCTTAGGTAGTAGACCTTGCATAAGAGGGAATGTGTCATTTGGTTTATGTGTCTGCTCACCCATTGCTGGATCCAACCCAGTACCTTAAGACTCAATTTGAAACATACATGTCTGTTAACATCCCTGCTCACCTGACTATACTCCTGCCTCTCTCTATTGAACAGATCATATGGCTTAATTTATTTCTGGCCTCTCTATATCTCTCACTGACCAAGGACCTTTTACCGCATGACAGTCACTTATTTCTGCTCTAAATCATAGGCCTGACCTTGCAGCTATATAGTCTAGATAGAGGATGTCTACAACTCAAGATTTTTATTCCATACATATTAGTGGTTTGGATCCATCAGAAGATTTCTGCTCTAGAGTATCTGTGCAAGCAGCCAACACAATCTAAGTTATAACCTATTGCAGCACCACCTTTTCCCTATGAAAAATATTGTGCAAGTGATTTCTGGGCTCCAGAAAAGCCTTAGGTAGTAGACCTTGCATAAGAGAGAATGTGTCATTTGGCTTTTGTGTCTGCTCACCCATTGCTGGATCCAGATTCATTTAGACCATACTGTACCACAAGCAGAGACTATGCATGAAAAAGGAACACCAAAAATGTGAAACACAGAGGCCCAGATATCTCAAGAAAATTGGCTAATTCACAAGCCTCCCAACCATGGAATAAATAATGGACTTCTTAGGCACATCCTTCAACACTGCATGATATCTCAAGGTGCCTGTCAGTTCTCCCTACCTATCATGAGCAACCTACTGTATTTCAGCCAATCCAGTTTTGGGCTAACCAGTCTTAATTAGCTCAGGCCTCCTGAAGCAACATACAGAGAACAAAAAAGAGCTCACAAAAAGGCCAATCAAGGGGACCACTTAAATTCCTGCTCAGCTCCAAGCAACCAGCTAATCCATGCAGCCTGTCGGGTGGGCGTGCAACACACACAGGAAATGCTTGTGAGGAAGGGGTGCTCTACCTAAGCCATGGCTCTGTAGGTTGGTTAATTAATGTCCCAAGCAATTTGATTTCAGAAGAGGCGTGCCAACAGCATCCCTGACCCTAATGGCCATTAATAAATTGACCCATCCTAAGATTTTAGAATGGGGCAGATGTATATATCCAAAGAGTAAATTTGTAACAAAGATATACTGTTACATTGTGAGAATTGTACTAGGAGACATTAATGCATGTGAGTTTTATGCACACAAGGGTAGGACTAGGTTTTCAACAAAATCTGAGCTTTTCTTCAGTAGAGAGACTTTTGCCTGGAAATCTAAGAGCACCAGGAGTACTGGAAGGATCAGACAGACACATTGGAATCTACGTAACCAGTTATATTTTAAAGGGTGTTGCAGCTTTACAAGTAGTGCTTTGCAAAGATTTCCCTGCAACAAAGGAAACAGAAACATGTAAATGACTGAAGTAAAACAGACATTGCCTGGGTTCAAGACCACTACAAACTCAACTCTCTTCATTTTTTTGCTTCCCTTCTCATCCTTTTTTCCTTTAAGAGAGATCATATAAACAGACTTTTCTCTTGTTGTTGTTGTTCATAGATTTCCAGTTTACTCTCCAGCTGCCTGATCTCAAAGGAAAACACAAGAAAAAGACCTGAAATTCCTCTTCAGGGCTGAGAGTCTTGGAGAAAGAAGCTTCAAAAGTTGCAGCACATGAGAATTATTTTCTGGCTGTTTGTCAAAGCTTTATTGAACATTAATGAGCCTCTTTCCTTTTTGTATTTTCTGTCATTGTGGTGTTTAAGCCTTCTCTGCTATTCATGCACAAAATATTTGTGCTGAAACTGGAAGAACAGCTTGTAATACAGCATCTCATGTTAATATGGTCCATGGCTAAATCAGTCTTGTGTATGTATACTCACACATGTACACACAGAGGTTATTTGTCCTTACATTCCCATTTCTTCCTAGCTATTGGCTGAGCTGCCATGATGTCTTAGGAGGTTAATAAATATTCTAAGTATGGAAGAGGAAGCCATGTAGTGTTGACAAATATTGCAACTGCTGTGGGTAAAACAGTCAGTCTAGTTGAGACAAAAAAAAAGAAAATTCCACCCTGGGCTTGAGGACATAAAAGAGACTATTCTATCAGCAAGAAAAATGGCCAGAGGAAAGATAGTTGAAGCAGGCAAAAAAACTGGATGCTAAAAGACAGAGTGGAAATAGGACCTAAAAGGCAAGGGTCCAAAAAGGAGTATTGTCTGGAGAGAGGCAAAATAACATGCAAGCATTGAACTGAGGCAGATTCTGTACATAGATTCCGTCCCCTAAGTGCTCTTACTTTGACTTTCAGGTACACAAGCAATAGTTTGTATTCATATTAAGTAAAAACTATTGCAAAATGTCTTGCCTGGGAATGGAGAAGTGAAAGTAGTAGTCATGTACAGTATGGAGGTAATACTAGCAATGTCATAATGTAACCAAGTTTTATTTTGTCACAATCCACAAAGGCCTCAGCTTGGGATCAACCTTAAAAACAAAGCCAGTCATCCGTCACTCAGGAGCATGCACAGTGTGCTTTTCCAGAAAAATGGACGTGCCTCGGTCTTGGTCAGAAGATGGCAATAAACAGGAAATATATTGCGCTCTGTGTGTGTGTGTGTGTGTGTGTTCAGTGCTGTCAAGTTGCTTCTTCTGACTTCTGGTGACCCTATAATTTAATGACCTCCAAAATGTCCTATTGCTTACAGTCTTGCTCAAGTCTTGCAAACTGAGGGCAGAGGCTTCCTTTTTTTAGTTAATCCATCTCATGGATCTTTCTCTGTTCCTGCTGCCTTCAGCTTTTCCTAGCATTATTGTTTTTTCCAGTGAGTTTTATCTTCTCATAATGTGACCAAAGTACAATAGGCTCAGTTTGGTCATTTTAACTTCTAGGAAGAGTTCAGACTTCATTTTTGCTAGAACTCACTTATTTGTCTTTTTGGTGATCTGTGATATACATAAAACTAAATCAACTTTCTTCCTGTCAGCTTTTTTCATTGTCCATACATAGTAATGGAGAATATTATTGCATGAACTATGTTGATCTTGGTTGACAGGAATACATACTTACACATAAGGATCTCTTCACACACTTTCATGGCTGCCCTTCACAGTCTCAATCTCCTTTTCATTTCTTGGTTGCAGTGTTTCTCTTGGTTGATGATGGAGCCAGGAAATAGAAAAATTTTAATAATTTCAATTTTTTATTGTCAACCTTAAAGTTGTGTAATTCCTCAGTGGTCATTACTTTTGTCTTCTTGCTGTTCAGCTGTAGTCCTGCCTTGGCACTTTCTGCCTTAACTTTCATGAGTAGGCCTTTCAAGTCTTCACTATTTTCTGCCAGTAATGTAGTGTCACCCTGACCTGGATGGCCCAGGTTAGCCAAATTTCATCAGATCTCTGAAGCTAAACAGGGTTGGTCCTGGTTAGCATTTAGATGGGAAACCACCAAGGAATTAGGCTTGCCAAGTCCCCCCGGTGGGCGGGGAAACCCTCACCCCAGAGGCCCGTTCCCCGGCGGCGGCGGATCGGGCTCCGGGGGGAACCCCACCCCCAAAGTACGTGATGTGCATGTCACCTGGAAGTGACGCGACCACGCCGGGAGTCCCCCGCTGCAGCAACAGGTAGGACTTGGCAACCCTACAAGGAATGCCAGGTTGCTATGCAAAGGTGAACTTAACGGCACTTTCCACCACCAATGTCGTGTCCTGGCAGAGACTGATCAAGAGAGAGATCTTGGAGTTGTAGTAGATAACTCACTGAAAATGTCGAGACAGTGTGTGACTGCAATAAAGAAGGCCAATGCTATGCTGGGGATTATTAGGAAGGGTATTGAAAACAGATCAGCCAATATCATAATGCCCCTATATAAATCAATGGTGCGACCTCATTTGGAATACTGTGTGCAGTTCTGGTCACCACACCTTAAAAAGGATATTATAGCTTTGGAAAAAGTGCAGAAAAGGGCAACTCGAATGATAAAAGGGTTGGAACACTTTCCCTATGAGGAAAGGTTAAGGCGCTTAGGGCTCTTTAGCTTGGAGAAACGACGACTGAGGGGTGACATGATTGAGGTTTATAAGATTATGCATGGGAAAGAGCAGGTAGAGAAAGAGGTACTTTTCTCCCTTTCTCACAATACAAGAACCCGTGGGCACTCCATGAAATTGCTGAGCGGTCGGGTTAGAACGGATAAGAGGAAGTACTTCTTCACCCAAAGAGTGATTAACACTTGGAATTCACTGCCACAGGAAGTGGTGGTGGCTACAAGCATGGACGGCTTCAAAAGGGAATTAGATAAGCATATGGAGCAGAGGTCCATCAGTGGCTATTAGCCACAAGGTATAGATAGGGACTCTGGGGCAAGTGATGCTCTGTCATCTTGGTGCTTTGGGGGGGTCAACAGTGGGATGGCTTCTAATGTCCTGGCCCCACTGGTGGACCTCCTGATGGCACTGGTATTTCTGGCCACTGTGGGATACAGAGTGTTGGACTGGATGGGCCTTTGGCCTGATCCAACATTGGCATCTCTTATGTTCTTATGTCCTCTGCACAAAACAAACTAATGTTCCTTCCAGCAGTTTTCACTCCACCTTCATCTAAATCTAATCCAGTTTTTGTTATGATGTGTTCTGCACAGAGATTGAGCAGATAGGGAGATAAAATATATCCTTGTCTGACACCTTTGCCAACTAGACACCATTCTGTTTCTCTGTATAATGTCCTAACAGTCACCTCTTGTTCAGAGTATAGGTTGCATACAATCAGATGGCACACCCATTTCTTTTAAAACCAACCTTAGCTTTTCATGATCCACACAATCAAAAGATCTGTTGTAATCTATGAAACACAGACTGATTTTCTCCTGAAATTCTCTCATATGATCCAGTAATCAACATAAATTCACAATATGATATCTGGTGCTCTTTGTTTTCTAAATCCAGCTTGAACATCTAGCATTTATCATTCCATATATGGTCTTTGTTATACAATTTTGAGCATCACTGTACTCACATGAGAAATTAATGAAAAGGTCTGATAGTTGCTGTAGAATTTGATGTCTCCTTTTTTGGCATGGGAATGTTGACTGAACATTTCCAGTCTGTGGGCCATTGTTTTGTTTTTCATAATAGTTGGCATATTCTTGTTAAGATTTTGATTGACTCTGTTTCTGTGGCTTGAAATAGCTCTACTGATATCTTTTGTAGGGATGAGCGCAACCTGGTTCACAAACTAAAGTTTGTCACGAGTTTTGGGCTGTCTGTAGTTTGCATAGCAGTGTTCCCGGCACAAACATTTCATGAACTCTGGTGCTCTTCATGGCAGTTCATGGCAATTCATGAATAGATACATTTCCAGACAGACTGTCTCCACTCAATTAAACTGTTTGCAAAACTCCAAGGTAATGGGGGGGTGGACTCCTCCAGCCTTGGAAACACCAATAGGAGCCCTCCAAAGCTTAACAGACACTGCTGGCTGCCAATAACAGAGATCCCTTTCTGCTCTATAAGATCAGGAAGCTATATATATGCTCAGCTTAGCTTCTCACCCTTTTGTTTCTTGGCTGTTTGCAGAGAAGCAGGGAACTTGTTAAAAGCCAACTAGCAGAACACATTCATTTAATCCCTCCTGATTGTGAATTCCTCTTCCCTGCTGGGGTTTGGGTGATAGGTGGAATCAGGACTGTTTGCCACCCAGTCTCTCTCCTCATGCTGAATGGTGGGGATTAGCTACTGGCTGCTTTGCCTGAGTGAGAACCCACATTTCGTCCCTTCTTCACTGTGAACTGGTCTCCCTGCTGGCATTTAGGTTTTAGGTGGACTCGGGGTTCTTTGCCACACTGAGCAGTGGGGTTTAGCTACAGGGTGCCTTGGCTGAGTGAGGACCCATGTTTTATACTACTGAATTCTCTTGCCATTTCACAAATGGCATCCCCACCACTGCTGACTTCCTGGTTCACTACTGACAACCAGTAGTGGGGCTTCTTCCTGGTTGGGCTCTTTGAGGCAGAGGTGCTGGGCTGCAGCCCTTCCTGCTCCTCCTCCCCCTCCCCAGCTTTTTCCACCTGCTGTTCCCTCTGGCCATACCTGTTGGCCTGAAGCCTCCACAGTGTTTGCAGAACTCACTCTTCCATTGCAAGAGCTACATGTCTTTGGCCATGTAGCTACAGATGATGCTGCTGCCACCCACCCACCGCTTCAGGCTTCTCTGTATCACACGGCAATGATGTTTTGTCCCATGTGGTCTGCATCCATTCCCTGCTCATGGAGCAGAATCACTTTGTAGCCCGGTGGCAGGATCAGGGCTATTTTTGGGTAGGAACACACAGGAATGGAGTTCTGGCTGGTTTCAGAGTTGGCCATGCCCACGACAGCCAAAACCTGTGTGTGTGTGGTTACAGAGGGAAGACCTGGAGAGCGCCCCCCCCCAGTGACTCCAAAGCGGGCGGGCCAGGGGGCCCCCTGGAAGGATTGGGGAGGCATTTAAATGCCTCCCCGTGCCTTCCCCAGCCTGTTGAAGGGCTGGCTTGCCTTCAGGGGGAGCTTCCTCAGGCTTCCCACAGCTGCGGGGCATCCGGGCAAGCCAAGAGAAGGGATGGGGGCCTAATATGCTAATGATCTGTACTGTCTGGGTGTGGCATAATATGCTAATGAGTTTCTGCTGTTGGGTAATTAAGTCCTGCGTAGCGTTTTCTCCAAAAAAAGCCCTGGGCAGGACTGTCCTCTCATGGGGCCTCGGCCATGCCCCAACAGTTCTATTGGGTGCTCCAGAGGTCTGCCATGAAGTGCATGGTTCTCCCTTGCACTCTATAGACCTGAGCCTTGACCATCAGCACTGCAGCTGGTGAAAGACTAGGTCCTCTATGAGGGAGAAGGGTTAACCATCCACAGCAATCATCTCACCACCAATAAGGCAAGTGATTGCTTCCTGGGGCTCTACATGTAGCCCTTTTGACCTTTTGGAGTGTGGCCCACTTTAATGTCCATCCATGGCAGCCCGAGTGTGGGGAGCCTTTCTTGGAGGGGCCTCCTGTTCCTTCTCCACTTCTCTCTGCTGAGAGGGAGTGGGTCTCTTCTTCCTCCTGCTGGCCACCACTATTTCCCCTGGTGGCAACAGTTGGCTGCACCCTTTGTAAGTGCCTGTGGTGGACAGAGGAGGACAACGGTTGCGCCCCTCCATACATGGGTGTGGCACACCTGGCACTCTGCCACACAGGGAGGGTGTGGAAATGTTTCCAAACTGTGGCCCCAGGATTGGAGTAGGTTGGAGGTACAGCTGCTTTCTGGCACTGGGCTGGGAGGGGCCATAGAGGGATGTACTCAAGGCAGGAACAGCAGCAGGGTGTTGGGATGTAGAAGGGGAGGATGCTTCCCTCTCAGTCTCTGAATCACAGCAGTCATAGTCAGTGTTCCCTCTAAGCTGAGTTACTGTGAACTAGCTCACAGTTTTTTAGCCTCTGGCTCACACTTTCTTATCTTAGCTCAGGAAGGATGGCTCCAGAGCTAACTAATTTGTGCAGTAGCCAAATCGCTCACTCACAACTTTAATGCCAGGAGCTCACAAAGTGGAACTTTTGCTCACAAGACTCCACAACTTAGAGGGAACATAGGTCATAGTCGATTTCTCTAGAGAGTGTTAGCAACTGCTGGTGTCTCTGGGTAGTGCTGGTAACAACTCTTTTGCCTCTGTGGAAGCCCCAGGGCCAGGAACAGATCAGGGGCAGGAGGCTCTGAGACCTTTGTTGATGTCCTGCTAGGGCTGGGCTTCAGTGGCCTGGCAGGATGGGTTTGGTGCCTGGGGATGGGGGATTGTGGTACACAGAGGGTGGAGGACTTCTTCCCCCCCTCAACATGCATCCTTTGCACAGTTGCACCCAGTTTTACCCTCACGGCCCACAGAAGTGTTCATACTCAGGAGTGGTGGGAGGGTATAAATATGGGAGATCTTTTGGGGGGGGGGGTCTGTAACTGGTACCCCAGAAATGTAATCAAACCCCAACTTGGAGATATTGTTTATTTATTTATTTATTCAAATTTATACCCTGCCCTCCCAGCTAGTCATAACATTCAATATGGAAGCAACCCTAGGGACACAACTAATACTTAGGAATGTATTTGAAATAGTCCTTGTGCATTATTTCAGTGTATGAACATATGTCAACACTTCAATCCATAAACACTTGGTTGGGCAAGAAACTGTACAGTCTTTCTCTATTATGCAAGATAGTTTGCATCACTAATCACTTTAAATGGAAAAAATGGTCACCATAGAGTTTTGGGCTGAATGCTAGAACATCCTCCGTGGCATGCCTAGCATGATGACATCAGCTCCACAATAAGATCCCAGAAAGGAGCCTGGAGACCCTCGCCAGCAAAAGGTAGGGACCTAGCAACCCTACTCTCTCTGGAAGCCTGGTTTCCCTGACCAGTTTCCATCCATCCATAGAAAAGAACACTAATGGGGTTGGGGATCCCAGGCAGAGGTCTGAACACCTAAAATCCCCCAAAAGCTTGTTACACATTCTCAGCTTGTAAGGAAAAAATGGAGGAAAGGAGAATGCTGTAAGCTGCTTTACGGTTCCCACTGGGAAAAAATGAAGTTAATAAATAATAACTATAGCTTAAGATGAGGGGCAGATAAAAGCTTGGTATGTAGGAAAGAGAAAAAGAAGCATGGAGGAGAAAAAAGAAGGAATAGTTTGGGGAGGGGAGGGGCTCCAGAGGAAAGTTAGGTATCCCCCACAAGTCCTTATATGTTCTCCACAACACAACTGGGCCTGTCCCAGCTTCCAGCACTGAACAATGGTGCCAGCAGCTGCCACCATGCATCTGTTCCCTGCCTGGCTTAGTGGCTGGAACCTCATAGATTTTTCCCAGGGAGAGGCTGCCAGGGTGAGGGAAGAAGGGAAAGCTGAAGACACAGAGCTCAGATAAAGTTAGATTTCTTGGTGGGCAGAAAGGTCAGTTGGAAGCAGGAAAAAGGGGAGAGGCTACAGGGACTTTCAGGGAAGATTAAGAGAAAATAGTGGTAGAGGGGAAAACGAGATGTCCCCACATGTCCTTGCAGAACCTTGCTTGTAATAACTATTAGTAGGATATCAGAAAATAAACGAAACAATTAGGACAGACACATCATAGGTAAATTAAGGACAGAAAGGGAAAAAAACCTGAAGGATGAATTTTTCAAGCAAGGAATGGCAGTCACAAGAAAAAAAGTTCATTGTGACACACACAGCTTCTTACAAGTTCTTCTTACAGCTTCTTACAAGCCTTAATATAAAAAGTTAGTGATCTTGAAGTGTTGCAGAATTATTGGAATACTGGAAGTATTATTAATTATTGCAACACTAGAAGTATGGCAGAACACAAATTATAATGTAATTTATTATTCAAATTACTAATAAAGAAAATATATTGCAAATGCTGATATTCTGTGGTATTTTTATTGCACTGCATGAACTTACTCTAATTCAGAAGGACTGAAAATTAAAAGGTAGTAATACTAAAATATTTATGGATTAAAATTAATTCTGGGTTTAGTGGAAAGGCAACAAGAGCAGGAAATTTACACGAGACTATAGAAAATCTCTGAACACCAGGGTGAATGGTGGTGAAAAATAATCTAAGATTACAAGCCCCCATCTGCAATGTGTATAAAGGTACCTGACTGTTATAACTAAAATAACACCACATAAATGAAGTATACAAAATTGTTTATTGGTGTTTTCTTCAATATGCTCATTTTTATAAAAAGTGCTAACAGAGAAGGCAGGAGAGGCATGTGACCTATCAAAGTCAGGGTAGCAAAGATGTTACGTACAAGTGAACAAGAGCCGTCAGCAGCCCCCCTCACTTTATTTTTCAATATGCAGCCAAACGCCAAACAGTGTTGCAGGTAAGAGCAAAGGAGCACACTAGAGGAATAGTTTCTCTTCTTTGGAAAAGAAGGGGTAAACCATAAATCCAGAGCACAGAATAACATCACCTTATAGAAACCACGACAGAAGAAAAAAGATGCCAAGTGCACAGAGTGGGGAATGTTCACAGAAAAGGCTCAACATGCATCATAGAGAATAACTCTCACAGGCAAATTTTATTTCTGAGCAACATGAATGCTTGCAGTTCATCCTGCACGTTCAGTAATGAACAACTGTCATCTCATGCTCATGTCCAGAACTTAGATTAATGGGCTTCTTCAAACCTCCCAAAATTTTCGTTGTGGAGAATTGGTGAACCTTCAGATATGGCAAGTAACAGCAAAACAACTGTGTGCTGAAATACACGCAAGAGTAAATATACAAAAAGAGACTTCAGCAAAGTGAAACACATATGTAATCAGCAATAAATCAGTACATAAAATCCATCATAGGAAATATAGAAGTCTACAGAATGCATCAAGTCCAAAGTAGATATCCAACACTTTTCCTAGGTAGTATCCAGTGTTTCAGACTTCTGGTCCTTCCTCAGGAACAAAGAGCCACAATAGAAAGTCTCATTCCAATTTCTTTACAAGACAATATTGTTCAGTTTCTTTATGGGCGAGGTCTCCTAAGCTTGAAAGTGCACCTCTCAAGGTTGCTACTATGTAGAACAGGACCAAAGTTTGGTTTGGATGCAGACTAAATCTGCAGTTTCCACCACCACCCCCTTTTGTGATGCAAACCTTGCTCATGTAATTCCTTAGGGTTCCTTTCCCCCAGGAGTATCTTTTCACGGAAATCAGTGGACTACAGTGGGAAGGACAAGGAAAGTTCTTATAATGGACCGTAAATGGTTAATGCTTTAACCCAATCTGAGAACCTTAAGTGACAGGGAATTCAAATGGAATTCTATATCTGAGAGTGACAGTTCAGAGTGGCAGAGAGAACAGTGGAGTTCAGTTAAGCTGAGTAAAAGGATTGAGGAGGAACCTGAATTAGGGAAGTGGGATCAGTAGTTCTTCCCTGAGGGAAATAGCTCCTAGTAAAAGCGGGTGAACCCTATCAACAGTTTAAGAAGAAAAGCTGGAACTTGTGTGTACATTCCTGCCTTCACAGAGTTAAGTAATTTTGACATAAAGAAGCTCATGCCTGCTTATTTAAGCAATGACTGCCAAGAGATCTCTCTCCACAGTTTTAAAGACTTGTCTGTAAAATAAAATAGCTCCATTTTTGTGACAATCTATCTGTTGTGTAAAGTTATACAAAGTTACCTCATTCCTATTGCCTGTTCATCTACCAGATTTAAATCTGATACCTACCTGACCCCATAGAAGTGAAATAAAGCAGTTCTTTTGTTTGGAATTACTATCAGCCTCTCTTGTGCGATAATCTGACATATACAATCAAAGGATCAGCTGAGTCAGCATATATCTATGTATGTTTAAACAACTGGGTGGGACAGACAGAAAAACAATGAACAAGAAAAAGGACTGCCCAGCCAAGAAAAAGAAAAAGGGAAGTAGGGGGGAATCGTCCCCCCCCCTTGGCTGGGCAGTCCCCTTTCTTGTTCTTATGTCTGTGTATGAATTAAAACAGAAATCACATGCATCTTGCATTAACTGTTCCCATGAAGCCCTGCTTAGTGAAGTTAAAATAGAGTGGAATCTTCCAGTATCAAATATCACCAGCCACTTCTAATATCAAAAAGATTTTTATGTGTGTGCACACTCTGTGCTACTATACAACATACTATCGCTCCCCATATAATTTGAGAGGAACAGTAAGGAATGCAACATTTGTCTTAGTACTAACAACATCACATGACCGAATACATTTTAATCTATTAGAAAGAAGATCTCTTAAAGTGGACAGTTCAAACAGACATAAAAAACATGTATAAAAGATATCTATATTTGGATATTTGGGGGAGGGAGAATAGAAAATGATAAAGCTGGCTCATCCAAATTTAAAGAACCTCAAAGGATCTAAAATTTAACAGGGTCCTATGTCTCCAAATTTACATGTTCAAATATTATGACCCTATTTACTATCCACAGTCATTGTGCATTTAAGATAATGGGTTTTACTGAGTCTTCATTATCTGTTTAACTCTTTGCACTCACATTTCCTCAAGGATATCCAGTAAGAAGTTATAAATAATCCAATTTATAATTAACCCATCTGTTTATTCTCACTTCTCTTGCTTGTTTTGTATATTCTTAATGTGTGTCTAAAGTTGCTGATTCCAACTGCAACTGTGCATAAGTAGACTGACAATGCAATCTTAAGCAGAGTCACACCCTTTAAGTCTATTGATTACTTGTGATGTTGTTTAGGATTGTACTCCAACAGCAGTTTTATGCATTCTACTGCCTAAACCCATTGATGTATGTAGACTGGAGTAATTCTGCCTAGGACTGTACTGTAAATGAAATTATCACTCACCATTACAAAAAATGTTAAATATTTTGTCAGTACAGGTAAGTGAAAATAATTTGCTTATCAAGATTCAGACCCATATATTTGCCTGGGTTTTGTAGTTCACTATTCCTAAGACTGTGACTCGACCCCCCCCCCAAAAAAGGGGGGGAAGCTATATATATATATGGTATATTAAAGATTTTATGAATTTTTTCTACTCTGAACACTAATTCAGAGACTTGTCTATTTAGAAAAGTGCAAGAGTTACATGTAAAATTATTCTTGCTGGTAATTATGAAAAATGGTAAAAACATTTTAAATTTTTGCATTTTATTGCTCCTACTAAATTCTTTCCTCTTACTGTAGTGTTATTTTATTTTGGGGGTCGTCTAAAGTATTCTGGAATGTTGAGCATTTGAAGTTATCATGAAATTAAAGATGTTTCATAAGCACTAAGTATATTTTCCATCTCAAATGATATTTTAAACAAAGTTCAAAAATAATTATTGGCAATGAGGCATATTAAAATATCAATTGATTTTTTTAGGTCCTAGGGACCATATCATTTCAGTCTTGGCTCATCTGCACTGGCTTCCAGTTTGCTTTTTGGGCACAATTCAAGGTCCTGGTCTTGACCTTCAAAACCCAATATGGTCTGGGAACAACATACCTGAAGGACTGCCTACTCCCTTATGAACTTGGCCAACAATTACCATCATCTTCATAAGCCCTGCTTCAGGCGCTCCCACCTTCTGAGATTGGGCAGGTGGCAACCAGGGAGAGGGCCTCCTCAGTTATAGCATCAAAGCTCTGGAACTCTTTCCTCAGGAACATTCATCTGACCCCTTCTGTTGCTGTCTTCTGCCAGCGGGTGAGAATTTTTTGCTTTCTTTCGCATTCCCTCAATCATCCCTCCTTCCTAAGCAATGTTTTTATGTTTTGTATGTATGGTAACTCTGGTTTTTTTAACTCTTTTAAAAATTGTCTTAATGATGCATGTTGGGGGGGGGTGATTTTAATGGTATTATAATGCCATCTTATCATGTATATTTTAAATTGTTAGCCACCTTGGTGGCCCTTGTAACAGCAGAAAGGCTGAATAAAGATTTTGTAAATAAATAAATAAAATATTTAAACATTTATATTCTACCATTTTGTAACTGATGGCAGCATATAATCATATGGAAATAGTACAATATAAAAAAATCAATCATTCCTCATCTAAACATTAAATCAAAGATTGAAATATGAATCACAGTTCAAATCTCACCCCAAAATTTATCCCAAAGTAATGTGAAACTGCACAGCTCTATACATACTGTGGAACACCAAGATGGAGGAAGCTTTGTGTACCTTTTCCAAATAGATCATATCAAAGAAAGAGAAATCATACCAGCAATGCAATCCTAAGGAGAGTTACTCCAGTCTAAGCTCATTCATTTCAATGGGCTTAGACTGGCGTAACTCTCTTTAGGATTGCACTGTAAGAAATCATACACAACCTTAACACCACTGTGCCAGCTTGGCAAGCACCACACACTTGGTTTGTTGCACAAATTTTAATTGGCATAAAGGATCATATAGAGAAAAGAAGAGAGAAAGTTTTAAGTTTGTGGTTCCCACATCATGACAATGCTTTATAATAAACATCATTTGTAACTAATCCTTCCTCCAAGGAGGGTAGGATGATATACAGAGGCCATGAAAAATAGTTTATATCTATTGACAAACAAACCCATTTTTGGAGGTACTCTAGGTAAATTACCACAGAGGTTTGTGCCATTTAAATTTAGAAGATCATCCTTGATATGGCAACAATGCAGTTTTATCCTAGTTACCACAGAAAAGACTTGAAGAGCTCATAAATTTTTGAAATGTGTAAGTGGTTATATCCTCATGAAGGATCCAGGGTTGCTCTGACAACCTTTTGGATAGGGATAAGTAATTTCCCACGGGTTTCTTTGGTCTTTGATGCTTACTTGCATGCATTTATTCTGTGCGTCTGGCATGCCACCCTGTTTTTAGCTTTTTTTCAGGGTCTAGCCCCCAAACACATGTTTAAATATATATTTAAATACAAATTTTATTTTTACTGTATATGACATCAGCTGAATGAGAACTACACAGTCATATACTTGTCTGAGGTTGTAGGGGGGCCTGTTTGGGTGTGGGGGAAATTGGGGGCACAAAACACTGGCCTCTGAAATCACTTGCTGATCCGCAGTCTACACAATTGAGAGATATGTAAATAAATACAGTAGAAATTTGGTATCCAGCACTCTTGGGGAATGAGGTTCATTAATTAGATGGGCCAGATGCTCAAGCTTATTGCTCTGCCCTCGCCTATTCCCCACAGGAATCCTAAGTGACCAAAGCCCACCATATTGGGAATACCATCCTGATAGCCTTCATACCCAAAGGGCCATGAAGCCAGTGGGGCAGCTGCCCAGGAACCCGTAGGCAGAGGAAGCTCTCGACAGCTTGAGACAGGCTGAGGGGGAAGGAGGTGCTCAAGGACAATGACAACTGGCAGTGTCAGGTCTCAGAAGTCCAGCAAAAGCTAAAAGCTGGCTAGTGAGTTGGGAGTGGGGTGCACAGATGCCCAATTGAGACGAAGGAACTTGCCCTCTGAATGATTTTATTTATTTATTTATTAGATTTATACCCCACCCTCCCCAAACAAGCTCAGGGCAGCTCCAAACGGGCTCACTTAACTGTGCAACAAATGCCAGGTAACAAAGCTTTTACTGTGCAAATTAAATAATCACTTTGCAGATAGCAAAATTAAGGAAATGCAAAAAGCACAGTCAGGTCTATTTTGATGTATCACACTGGTAAGCCAAACAGATTACACTTAGTAGGGAAAAAAATCAATAGAGAACTCTGTGAGCATCTCTTTCTTTCTTCATACATACATCTCAATCTTAATTCACATTTGCTCAGCTCAGACACTGCATGAAGCTGTGGTTTCATTAAACTGTGGTTAGTGTGATTGACTAAATGCAGGTCACTCCATCTAATTTGGGGCTTGGATCCACTCATGTGCAAGGAGAAACATAAATGGACTTAGTGCAGCTCTACTAGCTGTTGCCCTGCAAGCACCTTATAAAATATGGACATGAAATACGACTGTAAGATGGACTGAACAATGAGTGTGCCAGATAAAATGGACTGAATGGTGACCATGAGATAGTGCCAACCTACTGGACAGAAGACATGTGCCCAGCCAAGGGAAGCCTTATACTAAAGCAACATGTTAGACCAGACGTGGACCCATGGAACACCTGATGCCACCCATCCCTGCATCTCCAAGGACACTGCAGACCCCGGTAGATGGCAAGCCAGCCTCCCTGACATCGCAGCCACATGGAACCAGCAGCCAGACTTCCAGAGAAGCCATGCTTTGTGGAGGCAGACAGGAAATTCCTGTATACATGCCATGGACAAGCCACTTCTCCTTATTTATTTGTTTGTTTGTTTGTTTTGGTTTCTATCCCGGCCACCCTGCCGCAGCAGACTCCATCACAAAAGCATCCCCCCACCTTCTCCTAGCAGCATCACTAGATGCTGCATGGACTCCTCATCAAGTTAAACAATAGAACCTGACCATGATGGGATTAACAGAGTGGCCAAGTACACACATCATCCATCAAGATAACACAGCTGCAGATTGTCAGATCGTTGACTTTAATGACTGGCCAAGCACCTGGAATTAGTCTTTTCCTTTCTTTTGTCTTCCGCCCTTCACTCTAAAAGGTGTCACCATTAGTAAACATTATGTTGATTGCCCAATGATTAAGCCCTTTCTCTTGACCCATTAAGCAACTAAAATTTTCTAGCACCTTTCTGGGGACTATGTGACTTGGTGGCAATTCTAGGGTATATAAGAAGAGCATCTGCCAATTGTTCTCTCTCTTACTTCCTACCTACCTAACCCCACCCTATCTTGCTGGCTCCATTCCTAGCACTATTTGGAGTCTCCCACATGTGTGGCTGGCCAACACATGACCCCTTTTCTAGTATTTTCCCTGTTTTCACTGCAGGATTGCCTTGTTGTATTGGACTGGTAAAATATCACCCCCATCAATGATACCTTCCTGCCAATGCAACTGTTGATGTACCTTTCTATCTAGCTTTTTAGTTCTGTATTGCTTGAGTGTGTGATTGTTTTATTTTATATTGTATGTGTGTGAATTATTTAGTAAAAGAAATCACATTTAAGATCTAGTCTCCTTGTATATTTCTGGGGATCTGGTTAATTGGACTCCAGTATACATAGGTTAATGGTCCCATACTTAATGCCTATTGCCATTTAATACTCATAATTCCCCACATTTATTAATACATTTGGCTAACATAGTACAAGATATTGCGTAACACCAGTGCTTTCTCCTTATATATTATAGTACCTCAATATGGGCTGCACAATATTTTGAGTGAGTGGAAGCGCAAGTGGGGATATAATAAGTTTGACTTAGCACAAGCAGCTATCACCAGGCTTGTTCTCGAATTTTCATTTGCAAGACTTCTAGTTAGGCGATGGCAGTGATAACTGGTGGGAGGGTTGTGTGGGTGGGTGGGTAGGTGGGAACAGCATCCTGAGAGAAAAAATTAAAAGACAAATAAGGCATCATCTGCTTACAGCAAGTTCTTACACTGAGTTCCTGGTAATTCCTAGAGCTACATGGAAGTGACAAAGGGAACTGCCAGAAACTCTATGGTAAAACTGGAAGTTCTTATGACAGAGTTTCCACTATAAGAGGTGGTGTGCAATGAGACATGAGGGCAGGGGATTCTGCCTTTACCCTAGGGTATGCTAGGTAGGGTACCCTAGGGTATGCCAGAGATGCTGCCTTTACCCTAGGGTAGCCCCAACAACAGGGGCACCCCACTTTCTAACCTGAGCCAGAGACCCACAAACCCAGACCAAGGAAGACACTCCTGGTTCTGAAACACAAAGCAAACCATAACTCTGGAAAAATGCTCTCCATTTTAAGGTGGCATAAGGCAGCCCTCAGAGTGAACCTCCACTCTTCTCCTCACACCCAGCAAAAGTACACATATGAAACAATGGGTTCCACCAGGTAGGTATCTGTATTTCTAAAAGCTATTCAGTTGCCACCTGGCACATAGCCCTTCTATCTCAAGAACTTAACCTAGCCCTTTTGTGTGGCCCCCACGTCTATGTGTGAATCCTTTGTCTCCAAACCTGTTTTTTCTGTTTCATCTCTCAGGGTACCGAGATAAACCAATCATACATTCAAATGTTTAGCGATCCTTCCTGATGCTAATCAGGGACTCATCTCCCACCTTTTGTCTATACTTGGGAACCTTTTCAAACTGCTGTGACTGGACCATTAGTGGTCAAAAACCCGTTCAACTAGCCACCCAGCACCTGCTTTATCTCATCAAGGCCATTGTTAAGCCTGACTCTGCCCCTCTGTAACTTCATTGGTTTCATCTAGGTCTGGCTTTTCCTGATGTCGCACCTCCTGGGACCCAGGATTGGCCCAGGTAATCTTTTGTCTTCACCTGAGACAAGCCCCTCAAGACCTCCTATTAGTTAGTATTGTTTCCCAAAGTCTATACCCATCCATGCGCCCCCCACTCTCTCTCTCTCTTTCTCTGCCCACCCAATAGTGAATAATGCTGGCCATTGGTGCTATTCTCTTTAAGGACCTGCACATCTGGACAGGTAATATTACCCAGTCACTATCAATCACCTTTGCTTTCTTAGTTCTGTATTGTTTGCTCTTTTTGAATGCTTAGTATGTTTGTAATGGGGGGAAACTTTAATAAAAACAATTTAATTTACTCTTCAAATTTGGAGTCTTCCTACTGTACCAGACCTTGGTATATACTGGTGTACAGGTCCCTTGTACCCCTCTGGCCTTGCCTGCTGCCTAGCTAATTTCCCCAAACAACAAGGCAGACCATTGGTGGTAACACAGGCACTTGGCAGCCCTACTTCTAGTTCAAGAGGAAATTTTGCACTGGATCCAACCCAGGATCTGCAAGTTTATTAATCATAGCCTTAACTATGGTTTTGCAGGACGTCTGGATGACAACATATTGTTTTAATGCTGGTTTCATCCCGGCTTTTTTGGCAATACCCGCCCATGTTATAGACGGAAGCAGAAGAAAACAACATTTGTTGAAGCAAACCAGGATATGAGTAATTGAGGAATTTCACATTACCCTTTTTAACCTGTTTTGAAGCCGTTTTTGATCCGTCATGGAGTAAACCGGTATAGGGCTGCCATTTCACACATGGCTTTCCCCTTCCGGTAAAGAGCTGGATCTGGTTTGCCATTTCAGACTGCACCACTTTTCCCCGCTTTTCCCCCACCATTTTTCGCCCGCGCGGGCGATCTCCGGCTTTTTTTTAACGTTCGCTTTATAGCACTATAGCGCTATAGCACTAAAACAAAACACTCCAGTCATTCCAACGGCATTGATATACTGCTGTTCCGTTATAGTGCTATAACGCTATAAAGTTAACGTTCCAAAAAACAAACAAACTGGAGATCGCCCGCGCAGGTGAAAAACGGCGGGAAAAAGCGCATTGGAACCAGGAGAGGAAACTGAAGACTACTTGGAAGCTGTTGACAGGTAAAATGCTTCAGCCCCATTTCCTAAACGGGACAGAAGCGTTTGTGTCTGAAATTACAAATAAATGGTTCTGTCTGAAATGACAGACCAGAAACCATTTGGGAACCTTTCCTCTTCCAGATTATATCGTCTGTCTGAAATTCCTCATTGTCTGTAAATTGAATATTGCTTTCAGTAACTAATTGCAGCTAAAATAAACTATGATTTTACATTACGTCTAAACTAAGCCATTAACTCTCTCCTTTCCACTTTTTAAACATTTCTGTTCTCATTTTGAACAGCTGTAATAGAAAAGTCATAGTAACTATTTCTTCAAGCCTCGAAAATCGTGATGCTGTTTTCTGAATAATTCAAGCCATTTGTTTGTTCTGAATTTTCAACATGAATTTGCATCACATAAGGGCATATTTATGAGAAGTCAGGTGAAAACAATAAAGTTATGTTTGATGGGAATAGAATCACAATTTTTAAAGAGCATTCAGTCTCTTAGCTTATTACTTGAGTCCCAGATAAAATTAATGAGCAACAACTAAAAGCAAACATATTTTACGTGGTGTGGTATAAATTCCAGTATCTCCATCTCAGTGTTTCATTGTTCTGCTCAAATGGATGGCACTCTTAAAAGTACCATGCTAACAAGGTTGGAACAAGATTCCTTTTTTTATTAATTTCTATAAAGTAATTGATGCAAATTCAGTTTTACACAAAATGAATAATAGATTGATAGACCTATATATTAAAATTAACTCCCAGATATTGTGTGGTGGTAGTTCAGGGCACTTACCATGAGCACAGATATTTGCTTGCTTGATGAATCCAGAGAAAACAGAGAGCTTATAGATCTGCAAGTAAAAGGGCTGCTGTCAAAAATGGTGCAAGATCATTTTTATTTTTAAAAATAACTCAAACAGTACATTGATGTTTTCTGATTATTAAAATGTATTAGCATAATATATGTGTGCCGTCATGTCACAACTGACTCATGGTGACCCCAGGACCATGGGGTTCTCAAGGCAAGAGATGAGCAGAGGTAGTTTTCTATTGCCTTCCTCTGCATAGCAACCTCAGTTTTCCTTGGTGGTCTCCCATCAAAGCACTGACTGTGCTTAGCATCTAAACTCTGATGAGATTGGACTAGTTTGGGCATGTATTACATTTATTTAAATTATATAAGCACTTAAAATACTTCCATAACCTTTTTTTGAAAAAAATATCTAGTACTAATCATAAATTCATTGCATTATACTGCTTTGTTTGTATCAGAGATGGCTCATGGAAGCCAAAAGAAAACTGGCAATTTGACAAAATCCTAAATGTTTGGTAAGTCCATAATCCTAAATTAAGCCAAAGCTCTATTGTTACCTGCATCACTGTTACATAAATGACACAAGCACTTTGGGACAAATGCTCTGTTGCATTTTATCAGTGATGTCACAGACATTATCATGAATGTCCCTATAATATTCATACACAGTTGATGTAACAATGGCGAGAAATGGGAAGTAGATTTTCTAGAGGCAGTGTACTGCATTTTGAATGCTAGGATAATATAGTTTCCTTACATACTAACAAAAGACCTATCAATTCTCTATTAAAGTGGTGTAACTTTGTTGTGTTTTGGTTTAAAATGTTAGTTACTGTTAGTTACCACTGGAAAGAGACTATAATACTTATAAGGTGTCTGTTTGGGAGCTAAATATACCTGAAATGTTTTAAAATGGTTTATGATTTTTTCATAGATGTAGGAGAGTTTTTAAAAATGGAAAAGCTAAGGGCAAAGCCAAAAGATGTGTTAAAAGTTTAATGTAAAAACCCCTTTTGCCGTTAGAATTGAACAAGCTGAGCCCACACCGAGAATTGCAGAGGAGCTGACAAATAGCAGGGAATCCTCCTTATCCCAACTCTCCCCTACAGGATACTATAAATTTTTAGGGCTTGAGCAAAGAAACTTCCCCATCTCCTTCTAATTTCTGTCTTCTCTCCCTTTCACTCATCTGTTCTGAGTGTTTCAAGAATAAATTCATTTATGGCCCTTAGGTCATGGATGCTGCTGCCCCACCCCCTTCTACAATGCAAATAAGATACGGGATCTTATTGACTGGGGCAGTTGTTCGCTATACCTATGGGGAAAGGCCATGGAAGAGGCCTAAATGGGGCTTTCTGACTATCCCATGCAGGCATTTGTAATGTGTTGTTGAAGGTGAGTGGACAGCACTTCAGAGCAAGTGCTCCACTTTTGTAGCATTTTTTAAAAGGCAACAGAGAAATAGAGAGACAGAATATTGGTGCATTTGGGGAGAGTTCACATCAACAGCAATTAGGGTGCCATAAACTCCACCCTCCAAACCAGTTATTTCCTCTTGGGAAACAATTGTTGCCAATCTCCAGGTGAGGACTGAAGATCACTCAGAATTACAACTGCTCTTCAGATGGCAGAGATCAGTTCCCCAGGAAAAAAATGGTGGGCTCTGTGTCATTATACCCTGCTGAGGTCACCCCAGCAAAATGACGCTGAGTGCCCAAGACTGGGGCACCCACCCAGAGCCTCTTTCTAGAGCCCAGAGCCTCTTTCTAGAGCTCGTTTTTATTTCCAAAACAGGCCTTATTCCTAGTTTCTTTGTAATGCTCTAGGAATTTCCCCTATGATAGAGACCTGATCCTCAAATTACGAAGGGTGGGGGATTGCCTGCTGGCAGTGGGCCAATAGCGAGATAACAGCAATCAGTGGAAAGAGCTGACTGGCAGCAGCAGTTTGTGGAAAGGCAGCAGGGAGTAGCCACTTTATTTCCCCCTGCCCCTTGTATCTTGGTTTTTCAGTTAATTAATTTCCTTACTGCATAACAGCTGGGTTTTCTGAAGGGAGGTATAACTGCCCAAATGAGGGGGAAAGGTACATTTTTTGGATTACAGAGGGGTTATTTTCCTGGGTATGAGAGTCATAGAATCATAGAATTGGAAGGGACTTCCAGGGTCATCTAGTCCAACCCCCTGTACAATGCAGGAAATTCACAAATACCTCC
>NW_015160893.1:222053-224793 GCF_001447785.1 Gekko japonicus | reverse complement strand
ACCGCTCTGTCAGGACGTTCTGCCTAATGTTCAGCTGAAAACTCTTCTGATTTAATTCCAACCCATTGGTTCTGGTCTGACCTTCTGGGGCAAAAGAAAATAACTCTGTACCACCCTCTATATGACAGCCCTTCAAATACTTGAAGATGGTTATCATATCACTTCTCAGTTATCTCCTCTCCAGGCTAAACATACCCAGCTCCTTTCTTCCTTGAAGAAGAGATAATTTTCCCTTCCGATATCAGGTTTGCCCTGTACTTATCCCTTTTCCCATCTTGTCATCTATAAAAAAGCAGGGTTGTCATGGACATCTTTCCAATTTTGCTTGGGTTAAGGCCCTTGAATAGGAAGTCCATTTCATTCCCCTTCTTGCTACTTGAGCAAGCTAGTTTCTTGTTCCCTGTATACCAGGGTGTAGGCAAGTATAGTCATATCTGCATAGAACAGGGGTGTCAAACATGCGGCCTGTGGGCTGGATGAGGCCCCCAGAGAGCTTCTATCAGGCCCGCAGTGGAACTGGCTGTCTTCTGCTTCTTCTTCCAGTTCTGCTGCTGCTACGTCATCGTAGGTTTGCAGCTTACAGATACACACCTGAACAGCATACTCAAGATTGCAACAGCACAGACATTTTGATACAATAATTCAGAGCAAGAGATGTCAGTTATTAGACACTGTTAAATAAACAAAATATTGCAAGAGTGCTAATGTTTTAAGCATGTTTTTATGTAAAGTTAAAAAAAAACCTTTGTGTTTGTGTCCTTTATAAAGTTTATATCTCCGCTACCTGGCATTACATTTTATGACACACATGGCTCAGCCCAACAAGGTCTCATTTATGTCAGATCCGGCCCTCATAACAAATGAGTTCAACACCCCTGGCATAGAGGCTTGTAAGGTGTGATGTATTTGAACAGTGATATTGTTGTAGTATATTTTAGCCATCTTCTAAACCATTTGTTCTAGCAAATTAAAGTCATGTTATCTCAGTGTATTTAATATTTGCAGAGGTATTGAAGTATAGAATGTACGACATAGATGGCAGGATCTCAGATTTAACTCTACAAAGCAGGAAGATCAACTGCTTTCCTTCTTTGCTTTTTGCATTGCTTTTTGCAGATATTTTGTGAGCTGCTTGCAGAGTTCTTTCTAGCTCCATTTAAATTGCCTTTCACAGAGCTCTTGTTAACTGGAATTGCCTTTGGATTGCCTTTTCCACTGGCAGAACTGATGTTTTTTTGTTGTTGTTCAATCGCACAGTTGAGTCCAACTCTTCGCGACCCCATGGACAAGATCTCACCAGGCCCTTCTGTCTTCCGCTGTCCTCTGACGTTTGCTCAATTTCATGTTCATTGCATCTATGACACTGTCTAACCATCTCATCCTTTGCTGTCCCCGTCTTCTTTGACCTTCAATCTTTCCCAGCATCAGGGTCTTCTCCAGTGAGTGCTCCCTTCTCATTTGGTGGCCAAAGTATTTGAGCTTCAGTTTCATTATCTGGCCTTCCAGGGAACAGTCAGGGTTGATTTCTTTTAGGATTGACTGATTTGATCTTCTTGAAGTCCAAGGGACTCTCAAGACTCTTCTCCAGCACCATAGTTCAAAAGAATCTATTCTTCGGCGCTCGGCCTTCCTTATAGTCCAACTCTCACAGCCATACATGACTACTGGGAATACCATTGCTTTGACCATGCGGACTTTTGTTGGCAGGGTGATGTCTCTACTTTTAATCATGCTGTTTAGGTTCGCCATCGCTTTCCTCCCAAGGAGCAGGCGTCTTTTAATTTCATGGCTGCTGTCACTGTCTGCGATGATCTGGGATCCCAGGAACGTGAAGTATGTCACTACATCCACAACTTCCCCTTCTATTTGCCAAGGAGTGATGGGACAGTCCCCGTGCATTGGGACAGTCCTGGTTTTCCTGCCCTTTTCTGCCTTGGGGCAGCTAGGAACTGTAGTCCAGCAGATGAGGAAGCCCCATTCAATCCAGTGAGTGAGACCTCTCTGGAACTACAGCTCAATTAAACCTTATGTCGGAACATTTTAAACAACCACAGACAGCAGCCCAGCAGCCATCTTACAAACACAGGTAACTGGCATTTCGTTAAACCTACCAACAACCACTGAGGGAAAAGTCCCACACAGGAGGCAAGCAGGAAAAGTGTCTTTGTCAAAGAGACAAAGTCATTTGCCAGGAATTCTGACAGGGCAAAGTGGAAGGGGGAGTGGGGGGGGGGAGAGCAGCACACCCGGCCAATGGCACACCAGTAGTCTTGACTGGCAGCCAATGGGCCAATGGCTGGGGGAGTGCATGCAGTCTTGCCACCCCATAGGCAGGAAGGAACGCCGCCTGCCCCCTCCCCCGCCAAAAGCCCTACATCTCCCTGTGACCGCCTCCTCCTCTTAGGCCGGCTAACTTCAGTGCCATGGGCGGGAGCGCCGGCCTGGCTGGGTGCCACCGAGGAAGGGAGGCAGGCGGGCAGGCAGGTGGCATTTTTTCCCGGGCCACCTACCTTCGCTTTCCCCATGCTCCTCCCTGGCTCTGCTGCCCGAAGTAGCCGAGGCTCCCACTGGACTGCCAGAGCCTGACGGGCAGCGAGGCTCCGAAGGGGGAAGTGGAGGAATGGGGCAGGGCGGATGGGGCTTCCCCAGCAAGAGGTGCCCAGAGGTGGAGTCACTCTGGCGGGGCTGCCTCTGCATCACGAGCCTCCCCCCCCCCCACCGCCCCAAGTCCCAGCCGGCA
>NW_015160893.1:202461-221555 GCF_001447785.1 Gekko japonicus | reverse complement strand
CTATGACCAGTGTGTTCTCTTGACAAACCTCTGTTAACCTTTGCCGTGCTTCATTTTGCTTTCTAAGGCCAAACTTGTCTTTTATTCCGGTTACCTTTTGACTTCCTACTTTAGCATTCCAGTCCCCTATGATGATGAGGACATCATTTTTTGGTGTTAGTTCTATGAGGTGTTGTAGGTCTTCATAGAACTGGTCCACTTCAGCCTCTTCTGCATCAGTGGTTGGGGCATAGACTTGGATTACTGTGATGTTGAATGGTTTGCCTTGGAATCGGACTAAGATCATTCTGTCATTTTTGAGATTGTATCCCAGTACTGACTTTTGCACTCTCTCGTTGACTATAAAGGCCACACCATTTTTTCTACGAGATTCCTGGCCACAGTAGTAGATATAATGGTCTTCTGAGTTAAATTCGCCCATTCCTGTCCACTTTAGTTCACTGATTCCTAAGATATCAATGTTCAGTCTTGCCATCTCATTTTTGACCACATCAAGCTTACCTAAGATCATTCTGTCATTTTTGAGATTGTATCACAGTACTGACTTTTGCACTCTCTCGTTGACTATAAAGGCCACACCATTTTTTCTATGAGATTCCTGGCCACAGTAGTAAATATAATGGTCTTCTGAGTTAAATTCACCCATTCCTGTCCACTTTAGTTCACTGATTCCTAAGATATCAATGTTCAGTCTTGCCATCTCATTTTTGACCACATCAAGCTTACCTTGATTCATAGATCTTACATTCCAGGTTCCTATGCAGTATTGTTCTTTGCAGCATCGGACTTTCCTTTCACCATCAGACACATCCACAACTGAGCGTCTTTTCGGCTTTGGCCGAGCCGCTTCATTCTTTCTGGGGTTTCTTGTACTTGCCCTCTGCTCTTCCCCAATAGCATATTGGACACCTTCCGACCTGATACTGTCCATGGGGTTTTCTTGGCAAAGATACTGGAGTGGGTTGCCATTTCCTTCTCCAGGGGATTACGCTTGGTCTGAGTTCTCTGCTGTGGCCTGTCCGTCTTGGGTGGTCCTCCACAGCACAGCCCACAGCTTTATCGAACCACGCAAGCCCCCTCGCCACGACAAGGCAGTGATCCATGAGGGGGGAACTGATGTTAGCTGTTTGCAGTTCTTACTCATTGTGTTTGTATTGCATTTTGCACAGGTCTTCTTGGCTGCAATTTGCAGAGATTTCCAGGGGTCATCTGCATATTTTGGTCTCTTGCTGCTAAGTGTCAGCCATCCAACAAATCCCCCAATTCAATTCTTAGAAGACAGGCTAAAATAATCTGAGAATGGGGCATTGCTGAACTGTTGCTTGATTTGTCTGATTCGTGGACGATGCAGGGAGCTGTGGAAGAGAAACCTGATCCTTTGATTGCTAAAGCAGCATCTTCAAGCACCAGATGGATTGTGTCCTCAGCAGTAGTTTCTTTTGCTTCAGGATTACAGTGCTGGAGCAGGAAAGCTTCCCAGAGAGCCCTTACAGAGAGGCTGGACCACAACCCTGCCCTAGAGTGGTATGGCATGTATTTCCAGCTTGTGGGGCTTTGGCCTAAAGAAGCAAGCAGTGTGGGGCCCTGTGAAGACTCAAGTGGGATCTGTGTAAAAAGGCTACTTAGATATTGGGTAACATGCATAAGAACATAAAAGAAGCTAATGCTGAATCGGGCCAATGGCCCATCCAGTTCAACTCTGTCACACAGTGGCCAAAAGTACCAGGTGCCATCAGGAGGTCCACCAGTGGGGCCAGGACACTAGAAGCCCTCCTACTGTTCCCCCTGCCCAAGCACCACACCACTGAGCCTTCTCTGGTGATGCTGGTGATATTTAACCGAAACCAAGGGGACTCATAAAGTTATTTTTAGTTTAAGTACATAGGTCCTTGTGGTAGGTAAGTTGTTACCCGTGACATAATCACTGGGGGTTCATTTAAGGCTTCCTCCCCCTCTTACTTTAGGTGTACTGGGGCACTGAGGAAACTGGTGGGGCGTGACATCACAAAATAAAAAATAAATAAAATAAAAAGCCCCAGACATGTCCCTGCTCTGGAGATCAAGTGCATATACTTGTCTTCTGCCAAAGCTCTCACTGCTATTTCACAGACCTCTTTCAAGTGGGAGAATGACTCTGGTCCAAGGGCCCCTTTCAAGCCCCCTTCCCCGGATGCTTCAGAGCCAGCCGGTTGACCAGCCTGGCATATCAGCCTTAGCCCGCCCAGCCCAGGGGCAGGGAAGTCCTTCCTCTGACCGAGGAGCTGGACAGGGAACTCTTTCCTCTGACACAGAAATAACAGAAATAAAGCAAGGTTAGCATTTCCTCAGCAATGGGCCCTAGCAACGCCTAATATGGTCGTGCAATATTGTCTTCCTACTTGCTAAAGCAATGTGTTTTGCCTGCATGTCTTAATGGCCTTGTAATGCTGCAAAATTGCTGTTACATGCTTTATTGGCAACCCAAGGGTCTGGCCTTTCCTTGCCTCCTTGGGTTACCCCCTCCCTTTGTTATTGTGCAGAACGGGGGAGACTATATGGTCAGAGCACGACACAGATTACTAGCCCAAATAAAAGAATTTATCTAACTATTTACACAGTTATGGGGCGTGTGCGCACACAATGTAGGAGTGTATGAACCAACTGTATGTACCAAACACAGCATAAACCCACAGAGGTTAAACACCATCCTCTTTTCCTACACCCCTGCCTCTGGCTCTCTGCTCTAGCCTCTCTCTCTCTGGCCCAAGAGAGCAGGGTTCTCCCAGGTCTCTGGCCTGTGGCCTGGACAGCCTGGTCAGCACAGGCAGCAGGAGCCTTTCCTAACCTCCTGTAGGACGAAGACGGCCTCCTTCCTGGATGGGCTGCAGTCTCTATTGATGACGCCCCCGTGCGTTGGGACAGTCCTGGTTTTCCCGCCCTTTTCTGCCTTGGGGCAGCTGGGAACTGTAGTCCAGCAGATGAGGAAGCCCCATTCAATCCAGTGAGTGAGACCTCTCTGGAACTACAGCTCAATTAAACCTTATGTCGGAACATTTTAAACAAACAACCACAGACAGCAGCCCAGCAGCCATCTTACAAACACAGGTAACTGGCATTTTGTTACACCTACCAACAGCCACTGACGGAAAAGTTAAGTCCCACACAGGAAGCAAGCAGGAAAAGCGTCTTTGTCAAAGAGACAAAGTCATTTGCCAGGAATTCTGACAGGGCAGAGTGGAAGGGGGAGTGGGGGGGGGGGAAGAGTAGCACACCCAGCCAATGGCACACCAATAGCCTTGACTGGCAGCCGACGGGCCAGTGGCTGGGGGAGTGCATGGAATCTCGCCACCCCATAGGTGGGAAGGAACACTGCCTGCCCCCTCCCCCCGCCAAAAGCCCCCCCGCCCAAAGCCCTACATCTCCCTGTGACCGCCGCTGCCTCTTTGGCCGGCTAACTTCAGTGTCACAGGGGGGGAATGCCGGCCTGGCTGGGTGCCACCGAGGAAGGGAGGCAGGTGGCGTTTTTTCCCGGGCCATCTCGGGCTGCCACCTACCTTCGCTTTCCCCCTGCTCCTCCCTGGCACTGCTGCCCGAAGTAGCAGAGGCTCCCGCTGGACTGCCAGAGCCTGACAGGCAGCGAGGCTCTGAAGGGGGAAGTGGAGGGACGGGGCAGGGCGGATGGGGCTTTCCCAACAAGAGGTGCCCAGAGGTGGAGTCACTCTGGCGGGGCTGCCTCTGCATCATGAGCCTCCCCCCCACTGCCCCAAGTCCTGGCTGGCAGCAGCCCTGCTCCACTTCAGAAGAGGGCAGGGCAGGGCTCGGCTAAGAGACAGGGGGGGATGGGGGAGATGCCACTCCTCCCCCAAGAGAGGAAGCCTCTGGCCAGCCCTGCAGGGGAGGGGGGTCAGTGGAGGCAGCCGTCATGGGGAAATGACAGGTTGGGCCGGGGGGGACACACAGCCCTCGCTGAGGCCTGGGCGCCCAGCTTACAAGTGCACCCGGAAGAGTCCTCTCTGAGGTAAACCAGGACAGCTGCCACCACCACCTCTTTCTCCCCCCCAGCCGGCCCTGCTCTCTTTTTCCCCAACTCCAGTCTTCAAACTTAGCAAGCAGTTTGGGGGAGACTGAAATATTGCAACCTCCTCCACGCTCGGAGGGGGGGGAGGCTTTTGTAAAAATAACCAGGTGCCTTGCCGGGCTGCTCCCCGGGCCTCTGAGTGTGTGTGTCCCCCACCTCATGCCCTGCGCCTCCTCCTCGTATCTTAGAGACTTTCCAAGGATCTCAGGGGGCGGGGTGGGAAGGGGGGTCCTCCAATGCTTCCTCTAAGCTGCAGAGTCCTGTGAGCAAAAATCCTACTGGTGAGCTCCTGGCACTAAAACTGTGAGCGAGCGATTTGGCTGCTGCAACATCAATGAGTTTGCTCTTCAGGAGCCTCCCCTCCGGCCCTGCCTCTCCGCACCCTGGCCGAGCTGTGTGGCTTGCAGGCGCCTGCCTCTGTGCATGCCTGGTGGAGGAGGAGACGGCCCCTGGTTCGCAGGCCCCCTTTCCTGTACTTAAACGCGGCACCCCAGCAGGGCAAGTGCGGTGGCGGCGGCAGCTGGGTCAGGCCAGGTGCTTCATTGTGAGTGGGGAGCAGTCAGTTTGTGCAGGCTTCTAAAAAGTGCTCGTGCAGAAGGAACAAGTTCTTTTTTTGGGGGGGAGATGTAAACGACATGGCTGAGAAACCTGTGCCGGAATGACCGATTCCCTACTCCTTGGTTTTCTCCTGTATCCCCAGGTAGCCAGGCAGGCTTAAAGACTTTTCGTGTGTGCATTTGGAAGAGCTCCTCCAGGTGAAAGCAAAGGGTGTTAAAGCCCTAATCCATCAACGTAATGAGGCTTTTGAAATGCAAAACTTTTCCAATGCAAACCATTGTATTAAAATAAAAACAAAGGACACCGCGCAGGCAGTACAACCTTGACTGTTTACACCTATTGAATTTGGAAACTGGTTGGGAAGTCTCCTCTGGAGCCGGAGCGGGTGTGGGGGAGAAATCCTGCGGGGAGCTTTGAATTCACACACTATAACCCCCAGTTTATTTTTTTAAGAGACCCTACCTTCTTTGCGCTTCCCCTCCCCCGCCAAGCCCCCCCAGCATTTGGGTGGTTTTACACAAAGGGAGCATGTTTTTCCACCAAATCAGGAATCACAGACGTAGAAGGTTCTATCTCTCCATTCCTCCACTTCTTCTGATCCCTGCTTGTTTGTCTACACCCCCACCAGCCAACTTGAAAATTGGTGGGCGCACGGGGGTGGAGAGGCACCAGAAGGGATCCTCGCCTACGGTGCAAAATAAGCTGGGGCCAGCCCTGCCTTTGCTGCAAACTGACTTTTTCCAGTCAGCTGTAAACTTCTGTTCTCCACAGCTTCACTCATCCAGACTCACTCCAGGTCCCTAACTGCTGTCTTCAGCTCCCTAGACTGCTGTTTTCCACTGTCCCTTTCACGAAAATTTCTTCAGCTCTCACTGATTGCTCTTAGGGTGAAGTAGAATCTAACCCGTCCATCACACCCCTCTTCCTTTGCTTTGTTTTAGATATAAGGGTAACCTGACACTTAACTTCTTATATTGGTGTATCAAAAGCAAAGTGAGGTTGTCTTAATAGAACACATAAAATCTTGTTCATAAATAAGAACAGGTGGGGTGTATTCGCTCTGCTTCAACTCTGTTTGAGCCCACTATTTCAGTATCCCTGTAGAAAGCATACCTGCACTTTCTTGTATGTTTTACAAGACACTCAAATCTACCAGGTAACCAGTAATTTCTGAATAACAACATAGGATGGCAGAGTACAGAAAGAATGAGAAAAGGCAGAGATTATTTGAATTAAAAAATATGCCATCTAAATACAACATTCTAACCTTTTGCACATACAAAACATTCTGTCAAAGTCAATAAGCATACTGAATGTGTAACATAGCTTTCAAAATTGCATTCCGTTTTAAATTCTGCAGTATACATCAGGAAACTCATTTTCATAAGGCCAACATTTGCAGAAGGAGTGGTATGTCTGATGTTACAAAATGCTTGATAGGTTTCAAAATAAAATCTAATTAAACAATAAACAATAATAAATATAGCTATTAGAAATATCTTCAAGGAAGTGATAATGGCAACTAAGATAGAATCAGTTAAAGGAAATTGCATTAGTGATTTCATTGTGATGGCTATTTCAAGTATAATTTTGAAGTAGTTGTGTTTTAATCACTGTCCATTTAAATAAATAACTTTTTCCCATTCTCATTTCAGACATAATCTCAGTGTTCCCTCTAAGCTGAGTTAGTGTGAGCTAGTTCACAGTTTTTTAGCCTCTGACTTACACATTTTTGTCTTAGCTCAGGAAGGATGGCTCCAGAGAAGCAGCCAAATCGCTCACTCACAACTTTAATGCCAGTAGCTCATAAGGTAGAATCTTTGCTCACAAGACTCCAGAGTAGGGATGTGCACTTGGTTCATCTGAACCGAATGCACGCCCGAAAATGGCCCATTTGGGCCCCTTTTGGGCTGCTGCGGGCTGATTCAGATTCTCTGATCTGAATCGGCTTGCCGCTGAATTGCTGCCATTGAAGTCAATGGCAAAAACATAGGATATATCCTGGGGGCTGGAGGGAAGGGGGTTTGGGGGAGAGGCTCCAAACTCTCAGAGTAGCTGCTGGAGCCTCTCCCCAAGATACCCACCATGTTTCAAGAACATTGAACCAGCAGGTCCAATTCTATGGGCCCCCAAACAGGTTGCCCCATTCCCTCCATTGTTCTCTATGGTGGGGAAAAAGAAACCATAGCCCAGGGTTTCAAGTCTGAGGTGTGCCCCTGAACTGATGCCTCAGGGTGCTTACCTAAGCATTATTGATACAACTCAATCAACCTTACCCACATGTCTCTTGTCACAGGGCTCTACCAACTTGCTGCTTGGTGACAGGGGACCTAGAGAACAAAAAGAAGCTACCAGCATCAGGATGGGTTCACACTAGGGATGGGCATGAACTGGGAAAATGGTGGTTCATGGTTCATTTGATTGCACAAACCATGAACTTTCATGAACTTTTGCCATTTACTGAACCAGTTCATGGATTGTTTGGTCTGTGAGTTTGGGAGATGGTAGAACAGCCCCCTCATGAATTAGAGATGCCAAACTCACAGGGAGTCTTCAGCAGGCTCTCCCCACCCAAATTTGGCAAGATTGGATTTGGGATGTTTGAGTTCTAGCCCCCCAAAGCAGATGCTCCCAGGAAAGCTGAGCTCTAGCCCCCCTTAAATCAGCCACATAGCAAGCAAATTCCTCCTAACTTGCTCTTATGCATCACTCCTCTCTCTTCCTGCTGCAAAGTGAAAGCAGCTGAGTCAGGGTGTAGTGTGTGTATATATATATATATATATATACACACACACACACACACACACAAAATCTGTTCCCATAGAGCAGAATGGGAGCTCCGTGGTTGGGTCCCAGAGCTGCCAATCAAGCTATGGACAATTGCTATGGGTGTTTCTAGGGCTCTCCACAGGTCTACCCCCAGCATTACCTAGGAATTGATTGAATTGGTGTCAGACTGCCTGGAGAACAAATCACTCTAATGAACAAAATGAACCTCCATGGAAAAAAGGTGGTTTGTTTTTGGATTCAGGAATGATATGACCAAATGAACTGGCTCAAAATGAATCATGAACCAGCCTGGTTCATGCTCAAACCGCAGTTCGTTTATCAGTTTGTACCCATCCCTAGTGTACACCTTCCCATTTCCAGGGCCACTTGCAAAACCTTCCCCTACCCTACCTTGGTTGAGAGGTGGGATGGAGCAGCATAGTAACTGGAGACTGCCTGCTATTTGCTTGAATAAACAGCATTCCTGTTAAAATAACCACTACTGTAGTCCTTTTCAGACATTACATCCACATGGACCAGGAAGCTGGAAATTATGCATATATGGAAAGCATGCTCTTCCCAATCCATGTGGTCACTAAGATTTCTGGGAGCACTGTTTATATTTTGCATGTGCATACAGTCTCCCAGTATGACCAGATGTAACATCTGGAAAGGGCCTGTGACTATCTGTATTCTTGAAGGAATTCTCAGGATACTTAGATATAACAATCCAATCTTTAGAAACATAGGATGGGAAAACATAGCCTCTCTGTGCTTGTTTGATGATGTAGTGATGAAAGTAAGCGTAGAAACGTCCTGCAAGAGCAATTCACCATTTCTGGGAAGGCTGCTGGTAGAGGGCAGGAAACCTCTGTGTGCAGAACAGTGTGCACAGAGAGAAATAACGGAATGGAAGGATATGATAGGTAACCAGATCATTCTTTCTGTGTTTAAGGAAAATTGTGATAAATGGCCATATTAACTTGGTGCATTCCTGATATCAAAAGATTAACTGAAACTGTTGTTTCAAACTACTTCATTAAGACTGCTTTCAGTATCTAATTCAAGGCAATCAATCTCAGGGTTGTTTCTTACATTACATTTTGTATGTTGGTACAGATATTCATATTAAAATGCATGCATAGTTTATCAAAAATGAAAGGGAGACACATGTATATAAGTGACACACTAACATTTTCATATCATAAGAGGGAAACAATGAATATCTACATATGTGCATCATGCAGTAATAGCCCTGTTCAGTCTTTCAAAGCATGAACATCTCTACCCATGTAGAGGGGAATATAGGTAAATCCACTGATACTATACCTCTGTGTTGGGTTGTCAGCTCTGGATTGGGGATTTCCAGAGATTTGGGGGTACATCTTCAGAAGGATGGCATTCGTGGAAGGGAATGGACCTCAGCAGGGTATAATGCCATAGAGTTCATCTTCCAGATATAATGCCATAGAGTCCATCTTCCATATCTCTGTGGTCTGGAAAACAGCTGTAATTCTACAAGATCTAGGAGCAAGGCAAGACCGGCCAGGACAAACTACAGTCCCTGCCAGGAATGCAGCCTCCCAATAAGGTAATTATCATCATGGTTTGCTTTTTCCTTTAGTTCCACCCAGCTCCTACACAGCCAGATCTTGCAAAGGGGCAGACCTACTAGTTTGTGGAATCAATTTTTTTTAAAAAACAACAACCCTTTTGTTGTCTTTTCCTACCTTTCTCTAACTTTTTTCCATACTTTTCTCCTCCTTCATTTTGCTGTCTTCCTTTCATGATCTGCCATTCATATTTCCCCACTTCTAATGTCTCCTCCCAAGTGTCTTACATCGTTCTACTTTCCTCCATTTTATTCTCACAACAATCCTGTGAGGTACATTAAGCTGAGAGTCTGTGACTAGCCAAGGTCACCCAGCAAGCTTCCATAGCAGAGTGGAGATTCAAACTTGGGTTTCCCTGATCCTAGTCCAACACTTTAACCACCTCTCAAGTTTAGTGTCCATTGTAAATAACATGTGGTGAGGGGGTCTGGAGATAACCTGTAATGTATTCAGCCTGACATGCCCGGACTTGCCCGGGCTGGCCAGGCACAACTCTTCAATAGCTTCATGTCCAAAGACAATGGGTCCGTAGGATCCTAGCCGGCCCTATCAAAGGGCCAGCTTCTCCGCCGGGAGACCAATGGTCACCCGGCTACTGTAAATAGCCTATCGGGAGTAGGGGGTGTGGTTAGGTGTACTTGGTGGCGGGTTTTCTGAACATATATAACCAGCCTGCGAGCTGGTCCCTTCGTCTTTGTCCTGAACTAAATAAAGGTATGCTTAGCTGAAATCACTCTCCGTCTGCATACTTTTCATAACCTGAGCCAAGATTTTCTAATTTCTTTCAGTTTGGGCCCTGGAACTCCCATGACCATCCTGAAGCTGGTGGTCAGTTTTCAGATTCCTAATTTTATTTTCTGATTAGTTATGCCTGCCAAAAATGGACAGAATAAACTTTTATTATTATGCATGCATGGTAACAGCCACTGAAGTAATTTGTTTTGTTATGGTATTTGGTTTGGATCAGGGTCACACGGGGGAGGGGGGGCAGATGGAATCTTTGTCTGAGGTCCCATGGTGGCTCCCACCAGTCCTGGTATATATTTTGTCTTTATCCTAAACACCCTTTTCTTAGTTTTTCCTTAGCCAGTTCAGGATCTGTCTGCCCACCAACCAGCCAGTCTCTGCCCATAGCCACTTGGCTATGGAATCTTTCCCTTCTTACAGAAACTCCATCCCATTTCCCCCACCAAACCTTTTGATCCCATTTTGGGTAGCCTCTCACCTATCTCCTTTCTCCAGGCTGGACTGCTCTGGCATCTCCAGTTAAAGAGACCAGGTAAACCTTGTTACCCAAATGGGACATAGAGATGGGAAAATTATCTTTTAAAAGGGTTCCAGAAAGAAAGAACATGAGACCTTTGTAGCTTCTGTATACCAGACTGGATCTTGGTAGTGGTACCTCAAAATAAAATTATGAAGAGACAAACAAATAATTTTATTGTATACAGAATAAAATAAAATGAATAAAAATGTAAAGAACCTACACTGGACACCTGAGAACAAATTTCCTAAGTAACCACACACACAGAGACACACACATGCTAACTAGAGGGCACACTTATAAATGGTAGGAGGGAGGAAATTGGGAAATTTTTAGAGAAGGGACATATGACCTGAAATCCTGGGCTTGAAGGTCTGGAGAGGTCCAGGGGCAAACACAGCTGAGGTCCAAGGAGCAGAGTGAGGAGCCAGCTAAACAAGGAGAAAAAGGCTGCACAGTGCAGCAGGGGTTCTCAGCAGGAAACTGTCCTGGTTAACGCTTACTGGGAGCATCACAAAACCAGATTTCTGACCAGCAGAGATCTGGACCAGGGATCTGAGGAACAATTTGTTATTCCATGGGGTTCTTCTTTTATGGAAAAAAAGATTCCCAGAGTAGGTGGGATTTGGGCCATCCTGGTTTTGGATTGGGTCAAGATAAAATGTTTGAAACTCATTGGCTGGTTTAAAGGTAACTGCTGTCAAACTTTGGTGGAAAAAAATGGGAAAAGACCTTGATTAGGCTATTGTGAGCTAAATCTGCATGGGCACAAAGAACACAAGAAGACAGCAGGAAACCAGAGTTCTGAACAGCAAATTTCTAGACCAGGGATCTGAGGGAACTTTTGCTAGAGCATGGAGTCCTTTTATGGACAGAAGATCCCCAGGGTAAGTGGGATTTGGGCCATCCTGGCTTTGAATTGGGTCAAGATAAAAAGTTTGAATCTCACTGGCTGGTTTAAAGTTAACTGTCATCAACCTTTGACGGGGGAAAAGGGGGAAATACCTTGATTGGGCTACTGTAAGCCAAATCTGCATGGGCACAAAGAGGTGATGCAACACTATTAAAATATTTTAATTAGGTTGAAGTGAGCCAGATCTGCTTTGACACAAAACATTGGGTTAGTCAAGACAGCTCCTGAAACAGGATGGAACATAAATTAATGACATGAGTGCCCTTCTTGATTGAGTAAAGAAATGAAAAAGAAGAACCAGGAGTTGGTTAAGGTAATATCAACTTCCTTGGGCTGGGCAGACACCTCTGGGGTATGCCAGGATATTACAGTCTTGAAAAGTCTTTTATTATTGAAAATGAAGTTTTATTGAGAACAATGAGCTGGGGGAGATTTCACTTATTCACTTTGTAATGCCAGCACACCCTTTCTCTTCTTTCCCAGCATTTCCCAATGTCATGGGTGAATCCAGTTGCCTTTATGAGACTCCTCAAGTTTTAGATCCCCTTGACACTTAGCATGTTAAAAGGGGTGACTATTAAGTCAATTACATCCAAAATAAGAGGGGTACCCCACTAACCAAGAGAGTCTTGGCTGGAGGATGGGGCAGGGTCCTCACCACCTCTGCCTGAGACCTCGGGGAGCTGCTGCCAGTCTGCGTAGACAATACTGACCTTGATGAACCAAGGGTCTGATTCAGTATAAGGCAGCTCCATGTGTTCATGTGGCCAAGCCAAGTGGGAGGCACACATTTTATTAAGTAGCATTAATTGTAAGTTTTTAATCTAAAAATGAATACACAATATAATTGAATTTGCATGTTTTATAGGTCTTACTTATTTCCTTGATTTCCCCTCTGATCTCTTAGTTTCTAATCTATATCTTGTTAGGGTAATAGAGTTAATTGCTGGCCAAGTGATTTGTCTCCTTTGCTATGTCTTCGGGCTTTCTCTTTGCTGCACTGAACAACACCTGTTAGAATATGCCTTTGTTCACTGTATCCTTTCTGAGGGGCCCTGTATTTCTGAACATCCTATATCTACAAAGGTTTTGTGTTCATGGGACTTAAGTCTGAGTATATATGTGTTTGTAAAACATGTTACCTTGAAAACCTACCATTTTAGACACTTTCCTGAAGCATCCCCAGCTCTTTATTTGGAAGCATTTAGGAGATGGGGGGGGGGTTATGTAGTTAGGGTTCTGGGCTATATGTACATATACATTTTTAATTGATATTTTATTAAGTGTGTGTGTGTGTGTGTCTCCAGATATTTTTATGCCAACTATAGTTATTCCGAATTGGCCAACTATTTGCTGGTTTCCAACTTTTGGGCAAGCTAATTGAGAGGGCTGTGGCAGTCCAGTTACAAGGCTTTTTTGGATGACGCTTCCGTTCTAGACCCCTTCAAGTCCGGCTTTAGCCCAGGCCACGGGACAGAAACTGCACTGGTCACCTTCACGGATGACCTCCGGAGGCATCTGGACTGAGGCAGATCGGCAGTGCTGTTGCTGTTAGACCTATTGGCAGCATTCGACACGGTCGACCATCAGCTACTGATCCACCGCCTCACTGACGTGGGGGTTCAGGGGCTTGCCTTGCAATGGCTCACATCCTTCCTTCAAGGTCGGCAGGCACTATGGGAACAGCTGTCCTGTAGGCACCCACTGATATGTGGAGTGCCTCAGGGGGCAGTACTCTCCGCAATGCTGTTCAACATCTATATGCGCCCCCTTGCCCAGATTGCATGGAGGCATGGGTTGGGGTGTCACCAATATGCGGATGACACCCAGCTCTATCCACTGTTGGGTGGCCAGTCAGACTGTAACCCGGAAGATCTGGACTGGACGTTACAAGCTGTGGCTGGTTAGCTTAGACTGAGTCAACTGAAACTAAATCTGATGAAGACAGAGGTCCTGTGCCTGAGCCAGGGCGGTCCGAGGGTAGGGATCCCACTTCCGACCTTCAGTGGGGTGCAGCTGGTGCCAATGTTGGAGGTTAGGAGTTTGGAAGTGCTCCTGGATTCCTCTCTAACAATGGAGGCCCTGGTAGAGCCACTGCCAAATTCAGGGGCCCAAAACCGGCTGGCCCTCCCAGGTCCCAAAGACACCAGGTTGGCAACAACCAGGGCCAGGGCCTTCTCAGTAGCAGCTTCACACTAGTGGAATGAGCTCCCAGAAAAATTGTTCTGATTTAAGTTTAGTTTAAAATGTATAATGTTGAGGGTTGAGGGCTTGTAGGTTTAATTGGAATGAATTGTTATTGTAAGGATTGATGTGATTTAAGATTAATGTAATATTCATAGTGTAATGTATGTGTCTCAATTAGAAGGTGTGGTTATAGTGGAGGGGTTTGATTTTAGTTTCATTATGTAAGTAATAACAAATAATAGGCTTAGAACTTCATAGAACGTAGTAGTTAAATTGTAATTTTACTCTTTTGGTGGTAGTTATATAAGATTTGTTTTTGGGTGGAATAGTTATCTGATAGCAGGGAGCAAGAGGTGTAAGAGGAAGGTTATTGGAGAATAGTTGATCTTTAGATGCTGTAGTGGTTCTAGATAAAGATAGAGACTGCAGAGTAGGAAAATAGAGCTATTGAGTTGGTAATATGAATTTGAATAAATGAGACAAATAATAAATATCTAACAAAACAAAAAATAAGACAAAATTTAAAATGTATAAAAATTTGAAATCTATAACTCATATCTATATTTAAAACAAGAAATCTAAAGGTTAATGGAGTAAATAGAAATTATTAGTACTTGCCTTGAGAGGAAAAAGTTGATGTTGAATGTTAAATTGTTAAACAAATTGTAAAATTATCAAGAAAAGGAACATTGTTTAACAGATGAAGTAATTATATCTTGATAAACATTTTCATTCTTTGCTTGTACCTAGGTTGGAGTTGTTCTGTGGGCTGGATATAATAAAAATGTAATTTCTATGTTGAATTGCTGTAAAAAATTGTCTTTTCTGCAGGACTAGGTATTTAGATGCTGTGCGTGTTTAAAAGTGTAAATTATAGATGATTATTATTTTGAAAACCTAATAAAATTATTGTGGCAAAAAAGGACACATTCTTGCTGGAACCTTCTAGAAAAGTACCTCATCACTCCTGATTCCCCCTCCCATCTCATGAGAAGCTAATTGTCACATTTCCAGCAATGGCCTTGAAGATGATAAGGGCAGTGTAGGAGAGGAGACCAATTAGTAGCACCTGCATGATGGGACAAGCCTGTAACCATTCACATTAACCCTCGAGGGAGGGGGGAGGGGGAGCTTTGCCTCACACACAGTATAAACAACACAGTGGGGTTCATAATACGCTGCATAAAAACACAGCATGTGAAATAACCAATGCCAAAGAGCACAAAATAATAATTTAAACTTACCTATATAATAAGAATCTTGTGTTACAACCATAATGATTATTTCTTCTGCTAAACTTATGACCACTTCATCCTAATCCCAGTAATAACCAAAAACAAAAAGTTATGTCTAGAATCTGTCTTCTAAAAACAAAACAATCTTAACAGCTAAGAATAACTTTCACCTTTCCAACTGATAAAGCACTAGGATACATGCAAGACTAATATGTACCTAGTCAACTACCTTTTTTATTATGAGCAGCACCATTTTCTCCTAAGAGGAATCTTCTGGTCTTGCCTATATCTAAACATAAATGAACAAAATCCATTCCTCTGTTCCAGTTTGCTGGATGTCCATCTAAATCTCCATTCCGGATATACCTGCCTGTATAGCAGAGTCATATTTCACAGTCAAAAATGACATATTTTTGCAGGCTGGCAGCAGGGGGCAGCAAGGTCAGGCATCTGTTGGGGACAATGCACCATAAGGTGCACCATAAGACATGTTCATTTCCTTTCACCTTGTATGAATGCTTCAACATGAACACAATGTTATGCAGGACAGGAAGAATAATAGTACAATGGCATTAGAGGGGTCTAACTTTGTTTAGGATTGCACTGTAACCCCCTCCCACCCACGTTACAACTTCTTATCATGCCACTGCCCTACCATTAGGGAATGGGATTAAACATGGGAAGGTTAAAACAGAGCTGGCTGAGACTGAATCCAGCAAAGACTGAGGTTCTGTGACTGGGCAGGGAGGACTCAGGTTTGGGGTACCAACTACTGGCTCTTGATGGTGTGCCCTTAACACCGGCACCAACTGTCAAGAGCTTGGGCGTGATTCTGGATGTTTTTACAGCTACTCCAGGTCAGGCAACTGTCCCCCTACTTGTCCTGCCCTGACCTAGCCACAGTAATCCATGCAATGGTGACCTCCAGATTGGACTAGTGTAAATCGCTGTACATGGGCCTACCCTTGAGACTGACCTGGAAACTTCAGCTGGTCCAGAATGTAGCAGCCCAGGTCCTTACATATCCAGCCTGTGCTGTGCAAGCTGCACTGGTTACCAGTTGAGCATTGGATCAGGTTCAAGGTTTTGATGCTTCCCTTTAAGGTCCTTAACAGTCTGGGGTATACGTATCTTTCGGACTGACTCTCCTGGTATACCCCTAAAGAATACTGTGCTCAGCTCACAAAAACTTGCTTGTGGTTCCTGGCCTGAAAGATATCTGGCTGTCTTCGATCAGGGCCAGGGCTTTTCTGTGCTGTGCAAGCTGCACTGGTTACCAGTTGAGCATTGGATCAGGTTCAAGGTTTTGATGCTTCCCTTTAAGGTCCTTAACAGTCAGGAGTTTGGTTGAGGATGGCAATGACATCATCCTGGCTGGCACTCCCCACCCCACCCCCCGCAAGGCGGTATAGCACGCTTAGAAATTTTGACCGCCATCTGTCTAAATTGAATTATTTGAATTTTATTGTAATTTTTAATGTTTTTGATTTATATAATATGTTTGTTTTAATATGCTGTTGTACACCGCCCTGAGCCCTGTTGCAGGGAATGGGAGGTATAAAAATTGAATAAATAAATAAATAAATAGTTTTAGTAGAAGGGGCAGCAGTTGTTGCAGCTGCTGTATCCTGCCACTGCAATCCATCCCTTCTCAGAAACTGCTATAGCAACATGTTATCTTCATCATGCTACCCTTTATTACTGGCTAACGTTTGTGATGGTAGCTGTCCTGTGCTGCCACCAGAGCTGTATCGGAAGAAAGGGATGGCAGCTACATCCCTGTCAAGAACTCTTGGTATACAAGAATCGAACCTGAAAATTCTTACTAGGTGGCACTTAACTCCCGCGAAACTAACCCATATTTACCCATCGTCATCACCATACTGCTGGAAGAAATGTGGTCAAAAGGCAGATTTTTACCACAACTGGTGGTCCTGTAAAGTAATACAGAAATTTTGGACACAAATAGGTACCAGTATCAACAATCTACTAAATACAGACTTACCTTTATCGCCGGAATTGATGCTGCTCCATCTCTGGCTGCAAATCCGTCCACCTGAAGACACAAAGAAGTTAGTCAACCTGTTGTTAGTAGCAGCAAAAATAACTATTGCTAAGAACTGGAAAAGCAAAAACGCACCGACTATAACCCAATGGATCAATAAAGTCTGGGACATATTCATGTTAGAGAACATCTCAATATATGATACGGAAATAAAAATGGAACGTGAGTTCTATAACCCTCTAAATATTTGGAATCCCATTTTAGGGAAGATAGTACTTGATAACTTCAAATGGGAAAACATAGTCGAAGCAAAATATAAAATAATGATATACAATTGATAAGATGGAAGTGAATATTACTGGCTTCCAAATGAAGAGGATGGTTAACAGGTATACATTGTTCGACCACTGTCTGTTGTATGTGTTAATGGGGTTCAAGATATAGTGTATTGATCTATGAATTGGTTGTTTGTTAACGTTAAGTATTGTATCTTATGTTTTTGAAAAGTTCTCAATAAAAATATATTAAAAAAAAACAAAAAACAGAGCTGTATCGGAAGAAAGGGATGGCAGCTACATGATGAGCTGCCACTACTAGAGCAGACAGGATAGAATAATAAGAAGAGTATGTTTCTATACTTCACTTTTCTCTACCTTAAGGAGTCCCAAAGTGGCTAACATTCACCTTTTCATTCCTCTCCCCACAACAGACACCTTGTGAGGTAGGAGGGGCTGAGAGAGTTCTGAGAGAACTGTGGATGGCCAGAGATCACCCAGCAGTGCTTCATGTGGAGGAGTGGGGAATCAAACCTGGTTCTCCAGATTAGAGTGTGCCTCTCTTAACTCTATACCATGCTGGCTCTCAGATAGTAGTGATGAGGCACTGCTTCAGTCCTGCAGCAACCAATGCTAGTGCCAGACAGGGGAAGAGGGTGTAGAACATCTTCTAGCACTGCAGCAATCACCAAAAGAGCCAGATGTATAAGAACATAACAGAAGCCATAAATGTGTAGCCGGCGGGGAGGAAGGGGGGGGACAATAACCCGAAGACCACTCATAGCCTCTCAATATGTGGTTGGTTGTACGGATAGTATTTGTGGGAGGGTTTGTGACGGTACTGGATAAAAAGCCATTAAGGCTTGGGGATGAGTGGAGACTCAGCCCCCCAGTACGGTACTATGGGCGGCGGGGGGGAGAGGGTGGGAGAGGGGTAAAGGGAGTATTCCTGGCTTTGGGAAGGTATGTCTGCATAAAACAAATGTACTGGATAGACGAAATTGTGTCTATATGTTGTCAAAGGTACCGACAAGGAAAGTCTGAACAACGGGGAAGGGAGCACAATGAGTACCAACTAAGATCACGGGTGTTAACGCATTCACAGTACGAAGGGTCTAGCAGAGTCAGGTCCAAGCCTCTGAGTAACGGGGTATGGGTGGGTAGAGGGGGGGGGTTGGTTTTGATTTTATACTATTTATCAAATTCAGAGCTTTTTGGAACTTCGCAAAGGTCGAACATGTTACTACATAAATTTGGAACGATCATTTTTAGCAGTAAACGGAAGTTAGGTATTTTAGAGGGTTATAGAACGGAGTGCAAACTCAAGCAGATTTCGAAATCCTGGAGAGCAACTGAAGCACAAGTACTCATGCTCCTCTAGAAAGGTCCTTTACTATCTCCCCATGGGCATTCTTGCCATGCTGGCTGTTATGAGAAATGTCTGTTCAGAAGTCTTGAATCACTGATTTCTGTAACTGTCCTCAACTGTCTGCAGTCTCTTTTAACTGTGTTTTTACCTCAAAACATTGAGATCCACAGCTGAGCAATCAGAGGGAGGTGCGTGCAAGCAGGCAGATTTTACCTCAGAACTTTGAGTTACACAGTTGACCAATTTAGGGGGTGGTGGTGGCAAAGAGGCAGCAGCCTGCCAGGCACCTGGAAAACAATTTGGGGAACACATTTTCCCCCTTTCTTACCCCCTTAGGGGTTGTGTTTCTCAAAAATCTCTTCGTAGTGGGGGTTGAGTGGGGGTAGGAATGCACTCCCATTATTTTGGGTTTCTTGGTGCAGGGGTTTGGCCCAGGCATTGGGGTTTTTTTGGGGGGGGGTGCAGGGCATACTTTTTTAAAAACAAAAATGCTTCTTGTTTATGTAAGTTATACTAGGAGGGGACCTAAACTGTGTGCTCAATAAATACCTTGACAGATCTTCGTCCAAAAAGCCAACTAGCACCCAAGCAATGAGTCAATTGGAAACACTTTTGCAAAAGTTTGAGCTGCATGATGTCTGGAGGTTTAAAAACAGCTCTATGAGAGACTACACTTATTATTCGCCTGGCCACAACTCATACTAGAGATTAGATTACATTCTGGCTTCAAAACAGCTGTTGCACCGCATAGTATCAGCGGACATAGGTACAAAAAAGTGGTCGGATCACGCTCCGGTGTGGTGCAAAATCAGGTTACTTGACCCAGAAATAAAGAGGAGGTCGTGGAGG
>NW_015160893.1:199973-202219 GCF_001447785.1 Gekko japonicus | reverse complement strand
AAGATAAAAGATTATCTGCAGAAGGTTCCCAACTTCCCTAAACTAACGGAGGACCACTGTCAACTCCTAGAGGCTCCCTTCACGGTCGAGGAAGTCGAACGGGAATTTAAGAAACTTAAAAACAACAAGGCTCCGGGTCCAGATGGGTTTATCCCAGAATATTACAAAATATACTGCGACCAATTAATCAATCCTCTGTTAGAAACCTGTAACGAAATCAGAGCTTCAGGGCATATGCCTCTATCATGGCATTCGGCAAATATCATTCTAATACCAAAACGTGATAAAGATGTTACAGATCCAAAGTCTTATAGACCGATCTCGTTGTTAAATGTAGACTATAAAATTTTCACGGCCACAATCGCAACGCGTCTACAATCCATAGTAGCAAACTACATCAACAAAGATCAGTCCGGTTTCATCCCGTCGAGGGACATTGCAGACAACATCCAGAAAACTTTGGACGTTATCCAACACTGTAAACAAAACTCAAGGGAAAGCTCGGCTTTGATGGCGATTGACATCGAGAAAGCTTTCGATTCGCTCGAAATACACTTTCTGAAAGCATTGATTGATCTAATGAACTTTGGCCCAACATTCAAAAGCACGATCCAAGCTATTTATAAAAAACCTACGGCACGGCTGTTAGTCAACGGTGACCGATCACAGGATTTCACCCTATTCAGAGGCACCAGATGCCCCTTGTCCCCCATCTTATTTGTGCTGGCTCTCGAACCTCTGGCTTGCGAGCTGAGATGTAACAAAATATTCGAAGGTGTTCAAATCAACAAAGTCCAACACAAGATCAGTCTATTTGCTGATGATGTAGTATTGTATGTCCAGAATCCGGTCAAGTCTTTAGCCGGGATTCAAAAATCGCTCAACAAGTTTGCCGAGGTCTCAGGTTTGAGGGTGAACCAAAATAAGACCATGATCTACCCCATTAGGGTTAGTCTATCGGAAAAAAGAAAGATTAAAGCCACTTTCCACTACCATTGGATTCAGGATCATTTTCAATACTTAGGGATAAAAATACCACTAGATCTCACGAAGCTCATTCAATTAAACCATGGGGAGACACACAAAGAAGTTAAGCAAGCAATGAGCGCATGGAACGCGAAACCCCTGACATGGCCTGACAGAATAGCAATAGCAAGATCCTTCATACTTCCGAAATACCTCTACCTGTTTAGAACATTGCCATTAAGTATTCCGGCACAAATGGTGAAAATGTGGCAAAAGGATCTCAACTCTTTCGTATGGAGCAAGAAACCAGCAAGGATAGCTTATCGCACCATGATAGCGCCAAGACGAGAGGGTGGCTTAGGGACACCCGACCTAGAAAGTTATCGAAAGGCAGCAATTATGGCATCCACTATACGCCAATATCACGATTCGGACACCCTAGATTGGAGAGGCATTGAAGAATCCAACCTCGATGGGGATTCCTTTCAGGAATTAATGTGGCACAGAAACTACAAAGTCATCGAGAGCAAATTAAAGAATATATTCACAAAAGCAGCACTCAAAACGTGGTACGAAGTCAAGCCGAAACTAATCTCCAAAAACTCCAAACTCAGCACCTTCACAAGACAATCCTGGTTCAGACCTGCGGAACAACCACTCACCTTTGAAACTTGGAGAGCTAAGAAAATAAACAAAATACAAGATGTCGTCCACAACGGGGCAATGCGTCTGAAAAGTGAGATAGAGGCTACGCACCAAACGTCGCTAAATTGGTACGAATATCTACAGGTGCAGAATTTGATTTTCTCGTCAGAGTTCTATGCAACGAGTAAAGGGCAACTTACGGGGTTAGAAAAGCTTCTGGATTCGCCACCTCCAAAAAAAGGACTTCTAGCGAAACTATACAAAATCGTCGTTTCCACTCAAACCCCCAAACAACACAATTACCAAAGAGCTTGGAATGCGGATCTGGAAAACACATTATCGGAAGATCAGTGGGAAGAAATTTGGCGCTCCCAAAAATCCCTGTCTAGAACCCTTGGATTACAAGAATCGAACCTGAAAATTCTTACTAGGTGGCACTTAACTCCCGCGAAACTAACCCATATTTACCCATCGTCATCACCATACTGCTGGAAGAAATGTGGTCAAAAGGCAGATTTTTACCACAACTGGTGGTCCTGTAAAGTAATACAGAAATTTTGGACACAAATAGGTACCAGTATCAACAATCTACTAAATACAGACTTACCTTTATCGCCGGAGTTGATGCTGCTCCA
>NW_015160893.1:182367-197860 GCF_001447785.1 Gekko japonicus | reverse complement strand
CTCTTTTAACTGTGTTTTTACCTCAAAACATTGAGATCCACAGCTGAGCAATCAGAGGGAGGTGCGTGCAAGCAGGCAGATTTTACCTCAGAACTTTGAGTTACACAGTTGACCAATTTAGGGGGTGGTGGTGGCAAAGAGGCAGCAGCCTGCCAGGCACCTGGAAAACAATTTGGGGAACACATTTTCCCCCTTTCTTACCCCCTTAGGGGTTGTGTTTCTCAAAAATCTCTTCGTAGTGGGGGTTGAGTGGGGGTAGGAATGCACTCCCATTATTTTGGGTTTCTTGGTGCAGGGGTTTGGCCAGGGCATTGAATTTTTTTTTGGGGGGGGGGTGCAGGGCATACTTTTTTAAAAACAAAAATGCTTCTTGTTTATGTAACATTTAAGAAGTGGGACATAACTATGTATTCAAAACAACAGCCAAGCAATCAGCTATTGAGCAAGTTCATATGAACCAATTTTCTAGAACCCACATTGTGAGAAGTTAAATAACCTAATACAGGAAACGACTTTTCTACAAATTTGGGGTATCTTTCCATAATGGGTGGGAGTGTGGCTAAGCTGAGCCAGCAGCATCACTAAGCTGATCCTGCTGGGGTGGTCTCCCTGATGTATTAAAGTACCCAAGCCCTGCTCCTACACATGAAAAACACCCACCTATCTGGTGTAAGGGGGGGGGTTGTTTAAAGGCATCAGGGAGGCTGGGCCAGCAGCAACACTAAGGAAATCCTGCTAAGCAAGCCTCCCCTTTGGTTTTAAGGACTCCGTACCCCTTCCAACCCTTGACAGGCAGTTGTCTGTCAGGTGTAGGATGGGTAGCATGTCTGAAGGCATCGGGGAGGCTGGCCCAGCAGGATTGCTAAGGAGATGCTGCTTGGGCAGCCACCCCAATAGATTTCAATGCTCTGCCCTTGCTTCTATGCCTGTCAGGTGGAGGAGGGGTGTGTGGGAGTGTGTCTAAAGCCACTGGGGAGGCTGGCCCAGCAGTGCTAAGGTGTTTCTGCTCTGGCAGCCTCCATTATGGATTAAAGTACCCTGGCCCTGCTCCTACACTTGACAGAAACCGGCCTGTCTGGTGCTGGGGTGGTGTGTGTTTAAAAGCATATGTCAGGCTGGGCCAGCAGCAGCGCTAAGGTGATCCTGCTGAGCAAGCCTCCCTGATGGTTGTAAGCATCCCACCCCTCTCCTACACCTGACAGGCAGCTGCCTGTCCAGTGTAGGAGGGGGAGGGGTATTGCAAGCCATTGTGGAGACTGGGCTAGCTCCCTGATGGCTTTAAGCACCCTGCAACCACTGCTGCATCTGACAGACAACTGCCTGTCAGGTGTAGGAGGTGGGAGGGCATGTTTGAAGCCATGGGGAGGCTGGGCCAGCAGCATTATTGCACCTCACAGGCGGTTGGCCATTCTTGATTTCCTCAACTGTCATTAGCTCTCTGCAGTCTTCTGTAACTGTTTTCTTTTTCTTCAGAACACTGAGCTCTGCAGCTGACCAATCAAAGGGTGGGGGGTGCAAGGAGGCAACAGCCTGGCAGCCACATAGGAAGCAATGGGGGAGCACATTTTACCCCTTTTGATCCTCTTAGGGGTCGAATTTCTAAAAATCACTTCTTAGTGAGCATCTACGTCATGGTAGGAGTGCTCTCCCCGCATTTCGTGTTTCTAGGTCCAGGGGTTTGGCCTGGGCATTGATTTTATGGTGAGGGGACTTTCTTTTATATATTTACTACCCTGATACCAGTACTTTGCTATGGAATTTAATGATGATGTGAAGTTTGAAATGTAACATTTGTTGTAGGAATTCTAATGGAGATGATTGTGGTGTAAAAAATGAAGTGAGACATACGTACTTTTTCTCTCTCTACTGAAGGACCTCTCTATAGACCACATTGGTGGTTCTGCCCTCAGATGCTACAATCACCGGGCTGCTTGGTGAGCTCACTCTGGAGCAGGCAACATAGAACTGCCAGTTTAAGAAGCAGTCATCTGTTAAGTCAACTCCTGCCACCTTCCATGAAAGTTAGATACAGTGCAACCGTTGTGTTTTTTTGTGACGGTATTCACTGGTATGAAGGACTGGCACCTTTTTGGGGGGCTCTTCCAAGCCCTGAGGGGGAAAATTAGGGGAAATCAATGCAACCTTATATATGTGTATTGGCACCTTTTTGTTTACAAAGGGGGAAACAAACACTAAATGTAGCACATGGAAATAGTTTTGGCACATACTGAAATTTGACCCTGCTGTTTAATAAAATTTGTTCTAATTTTGATTTATGTAGGAATATATTAGAAGCTTTGCACTGTTTCCACTAAAGCCATCAAAGATACTGGAACACTGTAGTTTAAGAGAAAAATAATGTCTTCAGTGGTATACATTCCAGAAACGCAAGCAATCTGGTTTTAAAAAAAAAAGAATCCTCAAACCCTTGCAGTTCTCAGAAATAGTGACTCATACATTTCATCAAATACATTAAAAGGTCACCTCTAGTAAGTTCAATAAAGAGCTACTTGGCATTTTTCCACATGGTGACTCTGATCCCATTCACAGAGTGACTGGCAACTATTTTAAGAAACAATGTTAATAGCCAGCCAGAATTACACCAAGAGAGGATGAGCTGAAACTTTCAGGGACTGGAATAATCCTAGAACTTGGAGATATGAAGGACTGTTTGGAAGGACAGCAACATTTTAATCAGAGCAACAGTCTATTTGAAGATAGGCTAGTTTTAATGAGAAGCATAATTCTAACCAGAGATACAAATATTAGTACTCCTCCTACTGGAGGCCAAAATGCCTCCTGAAATGCCAGTCTCAAGGAAAATCTTTCCATCCTCAGAAATTCTCCAATGAATTCAAGCTCTTGTCCTCTGAGGTAACTATACAATGTTTTCCAGGGCTGGTACTGGCTCTTTCTTTCATACAGTCAACAGTGCCCCCTATTTGATGCCCAATTCTTGTGCTATCCATATATGGTGGGGAAACTGTGGAGTAATTTTGGACTTAGTGTGGCTTGTTTAACTTCCCCTGCCCCCACCCACCACCTTATGGCTTATCTGCCTAATGGATCTAATGAACATATATGTCTAATGGATGAACACTTCGTGCATCTGATGAAGTGAACACTGACATGTGAAAGTGTACACTGGTATTTTGTTTGTCTTTCAGGTGCTACCCGTTTGCATTGATGCACATATTTCTAATCTAGTGTCATAATTTAAAAAAAGCTTTTTTGTGTTTACATAACAAAAACAACATGTTACTATACTTCATCACATTCCAACCTATTTAATGCTATCTAGTATTCAAACATTCCCAGTGTACCTGTTCAGTAAGGTTGAACAAAAAACATTAGAGGACAGTAGGGTGCATAGCATACATGGGTTGCCTTGCTTTTTCTCATGGAAGATTTCAATACAGTTAACAATTTTCACTTCTCCTTGTCCATTCTAATCTTATTGTGCTTCTGACACCTTCCATTATCCTTTCCTTGACTTGTTATTTTAGTTGAAATGGTTCTAGAGTGTGTTGAGGGTTTTTTTACACTGAAAATGATAATATTCCTGTGTCACCAAGTAGAAACTTCGTGTGCTTTTATATGCACGCATTAAAGAGCAGATTATCATTAATTATGCACTTCAAATTTTCATGGCAACCGCCTGAAAGTGACAAAACATTTGCTTTTGTCAGAGTTCTGTTAAGTGAGCCCAAGTTGAGCTGCTGAGATGTATGACAGTTCACTGCATTTTAATTCCTAACAGAAGGTCAAGAACATGACAGTGTTTTTATTATATTTCACATATTATTTTCTGTTATCAGTGTAAGCTCTAAATGAAATTGTTTGAACTACGTAAACTGTTTCTATCATCCGAACAGCCTATATTTATTGCATATCAATGAGAAAGTCCATGGTAATATAACTTAATTGGTTAACGTTTCATTTTAACCTTCCCTTCCCTAAATATACTAAAAAATGTTGTCATAGTTGGTGCTTGCATTGTGATTGGTGCTTGGCTGTTTGTTTGAAAGGAATTCAAACAAAGATAATAAGTCAGCCATTGCCACTTTTCTTTGTAGAACTGCTCTACCATTAGCAGCTGCACATTAGGAAGAAACATAATAGGTGAGGCAGCATGTGCGGTGGTTAGAGTATTGGACTAAGATCTGGGAGAACCATAGTCAGATCCTTACTCTGCTGCCTGACCTTGGGCAAGGCTTTCACAGCCTCAACTACCGCAAAAGGGTTGTGAGGCTAAAATGGAGGGGGGGGGGGAGAGAAGAATGTGTTCTGCCCTAAGCTCCTTGGAGGAAGGATGGGGTTGTTATTATATTTTAAAGTGACTATATCAGCATCTTTATGCAATAATGCAGATTGGTATTAGTTCACATTACACTAATTCTTAAGGAATATTTCTGAGTATTGATCTAGGCATTAGGTATCTTCTCTGTGTCAACCGACATCTCACTCCATGCTTCAAAAGGTCATGTTTCAAATCTTTCTACTGTCTGAAATTATTTGGATGAGTATTAAAGCCAAGGGCTATTTTGTAACTGAACCCTTTCTGTTCTGACGGAGTTTGTCTGGCCTGCTCACCAGCTTTTATTACCAAGACTGGTACTAATCAGGGTCATGTTTGAAACTTTCTGTATACTTTTTCAATTGGTTTTAAATAAGTTTTATTTATCAGATTTCAATTGTTAGCAACTTTAGCTACCAATATTAGACTTTTGTGGGTAAAATAAGAATAAACTACCCAGGGTGAGACATCTGTACTGCATATGGTGATGATTATCCCAAAATACAACTATAATCATTGTAAAAATATTTATTTATTATTAAATGGTTTGTAACATGTTTCCACCTGCATAGTGGGCCCTGATCTGTAAACACTGCCCTCTAGAGGGAGGTGATTTCTACAGAGAGGCTGGGTGACTGGAAGCCTGGAAATAGGACATGAGAAGGAGGATAGATGCCAGGAGAGAGAAAGGAAAGAAGCAGGGTGGTGAAAACCAGTGAGGATTGTGAGGCACTCCAAAGGGAACTGTCAAAGATGGGCGAGTGGGCGTCAACATGGCAAATGGGGTTCAGTGTGGCCAAGTGCAAGGTGATGCACATTGGAGCCAAAAATCCTAACTATAAATACACGTTGATGGGGTCTGAACTGGCAGAGACTGATCAAGAGAGAGATCTTGGAGTTGTAGTGGATAACTCACTGAAAATGTCGAGACAGTGTGTGACTGCAATAAAGACGGCCAATGCTATGCTGGGGATTATTAGGAAGGGTATTGTAAACAGATCAGCCAATATCATAATGCCGCTATATAAATCAATGGTGCGACCTCATTTGGAATACTGTGTGCAATTCTGGTCACCACACCTTAAAAAGGATATTATAGCTTTGGAAAAAGTGCAGAAAAGGGCAACTCGAATGATAAAAGGGTTGGAACACTTTCCCTATGAGGAAAGGTTAAGGCGCTTAGGGCTCTTTAGCTTGGAGAAACGACGACTGAGGGGTGACATGATCGAGGTTTATAAGATTATGCATGGGAAAGAGCAGGTAGAGAAAGAGGTACTTTTCTCCCTTTCTCACAATACAAGAACTCGTGGGCACTCCATGAAATTGCTGAGCGGTCGGGTTAGAACGGATAAAAGGAAGTACTTCTTCACCCAAAGAGTGATTAACACTTGGAATTCACTGCCACAGGAAGTGGTGGCGGCTACAAGCATGGACGACTTCAAGAGGGAATTAGATAAGCATATGGAGCAGAGGTCCATCAGTGGCTATTAGCCACAAGGTATAGATAGAGACTCTGGGGCAAGTGATGCTCTGTCATCTTGGTGCTGGGGGGGGGGGTCAACAGTGGGATGGCTTCTAATGTCCTGGCCCCACTGGTGGACCTCCTGATGGCACTGGTATTTCTGGCCACTGTGGGATACAGAGTGTTGGACTGGATGGGCCTTTGGCCTGATCCAACATTGGCATCTCTTATGTTCTTATGTTCTTAAGCAGAGATGCTTTTGACTGGAGGGAATAAAGGATTTCTGAAGAAGTTCCAGAGAAGAAAAGCCTGTAGAGAATGAGAAAGGCAGTGGGTAGAAGAGCTGCTATTTTCTGGTGAGGACCTTTGACCCTGAGTGTTTATGAGGCTTTGATTGCAGCAACTGTGAGAAAAAGTGCCTGCTCACCATACGAGAGAAGCTGTTCCAGGCTCATCGAGGGTGGACGTGCATTTGAGAAGTTCCATGTATTTCCACCTCTCCCACTTTCTTTTCTTGACGTATTTTTCAGTCAAAGTACTCTACTTTTTTGGGAGTACTTGCAAGATACTTTAACCCAGGCAAGAGAGAGTGGCGACTCTTTCTTGTGCTGGTTGGTTTTTTTTTTTGTCTTTAGCAGAAAGCGAGGGGAAGCTAGACGACGTTTTTTCTTCTCGTCGCAGCACCAGAGGGGCTCTAAAGAACAGACTGGTGTACAACATAACAACTCAAGCAAAGGACAGACTATACGAAGCTAAGTGTTATATATTCCAACTCTATCTCTAAGGGTTAAGGGTGGAGGAAATTCTAGCTTTATATAGTACCAGAAAATAGAGCTGTAGGAAAGGACTTGAGGAAGAGGTAAAGTGCAAAGAGGGGAAAACATCCTAAACTTAAAATAAGCGAACGTATTGGGTATCACCAGCCATGAAAAGACCGGAGCTTAAATAAATATAAATATTCAGTGGAAAGACATTGTTTAAAGTTACTTTGGTGTAAGAGAAAGTAAATATTACATACTTGGTATTCTTTGCATCATGTTTCTTTAAGGGATCCATTACTATTGTGGAGGCTGACGAGAAACAGATGTGGACTGAGGCACGCTGACAAGGCATTCTTTCTGAGTCACACATGATAAATAAATGATTTGTGTCCTTCCGCATTTTCGTCACACGCCTCTTCCTCCATTGCAAGCCACACTTTTTAAACCATAGTCTCAAATACAGTTTCTTCACCGTTAATCTCCCTTACTGCCAGAGTTGACACCAATCACAAATACAGTCTCCGTTATTTTATTTCTCTCTTCTTGTCCGAACCAACACAACACAGAAGCATCAGATTATTCCCTTCCCCCACAGCAATAGCGCAGCGTCCTCTCTGCCCCTTTAAATTTCTCGGCCAGTCTACGTCTCACACTGGGGCACATTGATTGGGGGTTCTCTCAACTTTCTCACCTCTGTTGACACTTCATCTTTAGCCTTCTATGTTGCTTGTAATCCATAACTCCCCAACACCTGGTGCATTAAAAAAACGGCTAGCAGCGTCTTCAAGAACATGGCGACCATGTTCTTTTCCCAGTCTTTTGCCCGGCTTCAGGGCTGTCCTGGTCATCCCCCTGCTTTGCCGAGTGCGGGGGGGGCCAGAAAGCGCCCCCTACTCCAGGCCTCCCCCCAAGAGGGCTGGTCAAGCTCCCCCGATAAAACGGAGGGCTCAAACAAAAGCAAAAGCGGGACGGGCGGCTCGGAGTTCGCCGAGCGTCTGCCCGTCGACGCGCCGCACCCGGAAGCACAATAAAAAGAAATTTAATGAAGATCAGGAAAAAATTCTAAATTACCCAATTACACCTTGTGAAATAGTAGAGGCGCTCGGAAAGCAAAAGAAGAAGAAATCTCCAGGTCCGGATGGTATTACAGCAGAAGTTTATCAAAAGCTTGGTGATGAAATTATCCTGCCTTTCAAGGATTTACTCCATAACATTACAATAACAGGAGATTTGCCCTATTCATGGAATGAAGCACTGATCACACTTATACATAAACCTAATACTGATGATAAAGAAATCCATAACGATAGACCTATTTAGCTTTTAAACGTCAGTTATAAGATCTTTGCAACAATCATAGCCACTCGCTTTAAGAAGATACTTTTACAGATTATGCACCAAGACCAGGCAGGCTTTCTCCCAAAAAAACAGATAAAGAATAACATAAGAACGATTATAAATACATTAGAATTCTATGAGCAACACCCTGAAAGAAAATTAACTTTGGTTTTTTTGGACGCGGAGAAGGCCTTCGATAATGTAACCTGAGAATTTTTAAGATATAAACTGGAATTTTGGGATTGTGGCAATAGTTTCATGACGATAATAATGTCTATATATAAATAACAATTTGCAAAGATAATAGTTAATGGAAATTTAACACAAAGTATATCTATTCAGAAAGGAACACGGCAAGGCTGTCCATTGTCACCATTACTATTTATCTTTGCACTGGAAACTTTAAATGATTTGGTAAGAGATAATATAAACATAAAAGGCCTTAAAGTTAAAGGAGAAGAATTTAAACGTCAAGCTTTCGCTGATGATCTGGCATTTATTCTGGAAGATCCAATAGTTTCTATTTCACATTTGCTTGATGTATTATCCAAATATGGTTCTTAGCAGGCCTTAAAATAAATTTAGAAAAAAACTAAGATTATGACCAAAAACTGCTCACAAGATTTGAATATCAAGATACAGATACATTCAGGTATCGAGGTGGTCAACAAGATCGAATATTTAGGTCTTCTACTGTCAAATAAAAAGAATAAATTATTTGAATATAACTATAAAAATTACTAGATAATATTTAAAAAGATCTTCAGAAATGGCATGATTTACAACTGTCTTTTGTGGGTAGAATTGCTACTGTTAAGTTGAACATTCTTCCACGTTGTTTTTTTTTTTCGCACAAAACTTACCAATATTAAAAAACAATAATTTTTTCCAAGAACTGGATAAACATACAAGAAAATTTATATGGCATGGTAAAAGAGCACGTATTAGATGGAAACTTCTTCGATAAAAAAGAAAAAGGTGGTTTTGGCGTGCCAAACTAGTTACTTTATTATCAAGCCTCAGCTATGGGGTGGATCAGAGACTGGATAATGTTAGAAGATAAAAGACTGCTATATTTAGAGGGCCATGATTTATATATGGGCTGGCACACCTATATATGGTATGTTAAAGATAAAATTCACTCAAACTTTCATAACCATGCAATTAGAGGGACCCTAATAAAAATATGGAGGAAAATAAAGATTTTATTCAAAAATACTAGGATGGGTCTCACCTCTTGAGGCCTTCACAAAGCCTAGTTTGATGTCATAAAATTAAAAAATTACTTGTGAAATTTTATTAAATAAGAATCAGAAATCTATTTACTTAATATAATACCAGATGGATATAGGCATGATGAACTGTGTATTTTGTCATATATCCTTACTGCAGCCAGGATATTGGTTGCCAAGTGGTGGAAATCTGAAAACCTACCTGCTAGAGAGGAGTTGATTATAAAAATCTGTGATGTGGCAGAAATGGACAAGTTGAACATGATTCTTTCAGGTAAAGAGGATAAGGCTTTTCAAAAGAGATGGTTTAGAGTTAATAAATGGTTGGGGGAAGAATGCATAACTCCATAAATATATTTCATATACAAAATATTGTTACTTTTCTATTTGGTTTTTATTTTATGCTTACTTTCTTTTTGTGGTTTTGTAATGAAAATTATAAATATTGTTATCTTTTTTGTAATGAAAAATCATAAATAAATTTGTTAAAAAAAAGTTCATGAAGAAGAGAGACCTAACCAAGTATGCAATGAAACCTACCTGCACTTTGTGAGTAAGAGTGCAGAAACTAAAGAGACTCCCTTCTCTGTTCACCTTGACTTTGGGACTGCTCAGTATGTTTCATGAGTCATACTGTGTTGTTCCAAACCCCCAGTTCTATACTCATTGTTTTCCATAACATAAAATAAAAAACATCTGTTTGATGCTGTTCAGGTATCCACAATTCAGTGATGAGTAACCCGCCATATAGTAAAGGTAAAAGGTAAAGGTTTCCCTTGCACAAAAGCCAGTTGAATCCAACTCTAGGGATGCGGTGCTCATATCCGTTTCCAAGCCAAAGAGCCAGCGCTGTTCAGAGATATTTCCGTGGTCATGTGGCTGGCATGACTAGATGCCAAGGCGTACAGAACACTGTTACTTTCCCACCAAAGCAGTACCTATTTATCTACTTGCAATTTCTTGCTTTCAAACTGCTAGGTTGGCAGGAGCTGGGACCAGAGATGGGAGCTCACTCCGTCTTGCGGTACTCGGGTCTCAAACGGCTGAACTACTGACCTTCTGGTCTGCAGTTCAGCATCTTAACCACTTGAGCCACCGCAGCCCCAACCCGTCATATAGAGATTACCAATTCCTTTTGTATATTTATTTATTTATTTATGTATAGTATGAGTGAACATTCAAACTCATAAAAGCTGTAAGACCACAATTCATTCTTATTGTTCACAAGTGTGGGGCCCACAAGACTAAATGGGGGAACACCATCTCCCCCCTATTGCTGAGTTTGACATGCCTCCAGGCCCCAATACCCACGTTTGAGCCCATCCATAGTGTCTGGGAGCTTATCCGAGCCCAAGCAGCTCCTGGCATCCACCAAGGCCAGGCCTGGAGCACCTCCCAGTGACCACTGCCATGGCCGGGCCTGAAGCAGCTCCTGATGCCTTCCACTTTCATGGCCAGGCCAAGAATGGCTCCAGGTATCTGCCACCACCAGACCCAGAGTGACTACCAGTGGCCTCTGCTGCGGCTGGGCCTGGAGCAGCCCCCAATGGCTGCTCCCAGGCCCAGGGCCAGAGTGGCTCCTATCATTCACTGTTACCATGGCTGGGCATGGAGTGACACCCAGCATCCAGGAATGGCTCCCAATGGCCACCACTACAGAATCCAGGTAAGTCCATTGCACATACACAAACAATGCTGTTTTGTCGGGGTTAACCTCCCCAATGTTTTTTTTTAAGATTTCTGGTTTTTCTGCAAACATGGGGGGGGGGAGGTTGTAAGAAAATCTGTTTAGTGTTGGTGTGGCACTGATCTATGGATTTAGATATCTGTGGATGAGGGCCACACTTCTCTATTAGATATATAGATTTCTTAATTGCATCCTTCAATACACAACTTAATCAGAAAGGACACACACACTTATGGAGGGGGGTTTAAAGTTTCACTAAAATTATACACAGTGAAGACTGAGATGCATTCAGGAGCTTCTACTGTGGGTAGATAAACAGAACTCAAGTGACCCTTGAGAAGTTATTTAAATGTTTCACATCATGCTAGCAATTCCGTCATGGCATGCAGATAAGGAATTGCTACTCTGCTATCTCTATATTTGCTTCTCAATCAGGGATGTGTGGTTAAATCAATTGAAAAGTGAATACAAGAAAAGGTGAGCTAAAGGGAAAGCTACAGGTATGAGGTGATGGGCCAAGGTCTATGGAGTTGTGTCAAAGCAGGCAAGAAAGTTGAAACATACTACTACCTCTGCAAAGAAGAATGAAAGCTATTCATTAAACTTTTAAAAAATACACACACATAAGAGGTATCTCTTGAATCTAGGATGTACTCTTGCGTCTAGGATGGTAAACAGGTAATATTCTGTAATAATGACTATGCATGCTAGTAATAAGTATGCACATTAGTAATGGACAAAAGAATGAAGTATACTTAATGCTTAGGAAATAAATGGCTGAAATGGGGTAGTTATACTGCTGAGTACCATACATGGCTTATACATTTAGCAAGGGAACAGAAAGTAAGGAAGGAGGGGGATTAAACAAGCTCAGTGGGCAAATGTGTGATTAAAAGTAATAAGTACTCTGGATCACCCAATCTTTTACTTTTGAATCTCATTTTTAACTACAGAAAATACATTTCTGAAAATGCTTCTTTTCAAGAGATGCTGCCCAGCCTTTAATACACTTAGTGCTCTACGCGCTAGAAGCTGTCCAATTTCCACCACCATGGTTAACAAATTCCACACTTTCTGCATATATTCTAGCATCTGTATTTCATTTCCCACCCTCCTACACTCTTTTGGTACTTTCATATTATTCTGTCATTTTAACACAGAACCACTGGAGGCACAAAATGAACAAATGTGTGTGAAAGTACATCTGAGAATTTCATGAAATGGCCAGGCACTGGGTGACAGTTCTTGGCATTGAACACTCTTTCCACGAGTTGGCGGGGGGGGGGGGGGGGGGATCCCCTCTACTTGAATTCTGTTTATAGAAATGTAGTGCATTCTTTCTCCTTTCTCTCTCTCACCACAAGTAATTTTACTTTGATCTTATAGAGGCTGCACTATTAAATAGAAGCATGTTCATAAGCAAGGTACAAGGAAGGCAATGTCTGTGATTTCCAGCAGAAGGTCATAACCCAGACTTTGTATTTTAAATAACTATTACAATGAAGAAGAGGGTATAGCCACAAAAGGAATAGTTATAATTTATGCTTGACTTACTTCAGCAGAATATAGTTTATTTATAAACTGCTTATGGCAAACTCTGTATGCCCCTGTTCAATGCATGTGCTGAACTGTCTTCTGGTAAATTATTTAAATTACACCTAGCAGTAATTCCTGAGGACTTTCATACTTCATTTTCTCTATTAATATAACAGGGAAAAGCTGCTTTGCAAGGATTGCTCTAAATTCCCAGAGTGTGAGTTCCAAACTCTGTATGTGTTGCATTATGCCTGTCAAAAAACTTGTCTTCTCTTGAAATTTATTACTGAAGTCTTTCCACTAGAACTACTCATTGAAGCCTTACGGAAAGCTCATACATGATTTAAGAAGCTAACAGCACTGAAAGAAATAGGTCAGGTAAAAAAAAACACCCGAATTTAAGCTACCTTCACTTATTACTTATGCAAGATTATGCATAATTTAGCACACTGCTGAATATGCAAGGGCAGAATAATTGTTTACCAAAATATTTACTCTGAGTTTGTACCTGTGTTTTAGTGAGATAAGGTGAGTTCTCAGTCCTTGCTAATCACATTAGAAAAAAGGATTAAATACGTTTTTGATTGTGCTGATAATTCACATGACATTATATATAAACAAAGATCATGTTTAACATCCTCAAAGAAGATAACTTGTTCTTTATTCACATTGTATGGTTTCATGCAGGATAGGATTTCTTTGCTGACTTATATTGTGATCCAATCATTATCAAATGCAGATGTTTAAATAATGGGCATATAAAAATAGATACTCAGAGCTGGTAGATCTCTTTAGGCATGTTTTAAGAGCCTTTAAAGTGTGAAATAATTATTCCATGCACATGTAAATGATCAAAGGATCCTACCATTTATGGGAAACAAGGCAGAGCTTTTGTCTTTATAGGTAACACTGGAAGTGTTTGCCCCTAAGTAAATCACCCAATGTACACAAAATGTGGACACAGGTTTCCAAAAACCAGATGTGACCTACCCCCTACCCTAGTATTCCTGTAAAGTATGAAAGAAGATGTATGCTTCTACGCACCTCTTATAGTGGAGTAGGAATGTATACTTCATGCCACATACTGCCTAGAGTTTTGATCAATATGTTACTAGTTTTGTGCAGTGCCTTGATGAGCAACATTTCAAATGCAACTGCTGACTCTGTTGATTCAATGGATAAATGGGAAAGATACAATTTTTAAAAAGAGAAGCAAATTAAAAAAATAATTTCTAAGAACTTGAAATATGCTGGGTGAAAGCCAGATATGTAAAAATCTATGGGACTTTTACTAACTTCAATGCAATGTGATTGTACTTTCTGGTAAGCAAAATATATAATTCTTTCAGCACTTATGCTTGGGTTGCTCCTCTTGAGCTTCCACGCATTACTTTCATCACTCTACAGTCAAAAAACAGGGGCAGGGAACAATTTTTTTAATCAGACAACTATTTCTGCATGTGAAAGTTTGGGGAGGATTTTACTTTTAACTTGCATAACAAGGGTTATCAGTATTTCCTTCATTGTACGTTGATTCCACTTCTGTTTAATAGTACAAACCCTGTTATATGTTTTCTAGGAAAAGCAGCCACTGGGATTTTGATAAAAGCATTTGTATGCAGCACCTAGTTGGATCCTTAGTCTTGGCAATGCACCCTCTAGAATATGTTACTTTTATAGTCAAGGATTAATTAAAAGGCTTATTTAACCAACATTCTCCTTGATCTTATTACACTAACATGGTCATATCCTGGATCCAGCTTGTCTCTTTTAACGTGATTATAAATAAATGTATTTACTTTGAACCTGAGTAATAATATCCTGCTTGAAATTTAAAGATTATGGTACTAATAAAGAATGTTGATAGAAAACCAATTATGTGGCATTCCATGTGTGAAGTAAATTAATACAATGTTTCTTCAACTTTAAAAGTGCAAGAAAGCTATTAAATTTGTAGAGTATGTTATCCATTAAATAATTATTTTCACATGAGGATCTACACTGTCTAATGGTACATACATATGGAGAAAAGTAAGAGTCTTTAATGAGCTATCACTTTTGTCTTGATTAGCCATTATTCACACTATATATTACGTAGCATTTGTAGTCTCCTGGACCAATTTTTGGTGTGGTTTAGTCATCAGGTGCAAACATTCTTAGTTTCCCAGGCATTTGTTGATTTATACTGATTGGCTGCCTTCTTTGGTTGCTCTAGTTTGCTTGGGGTATCTTGATTTGATATTTGTCTTCACCTGCATGTTTATGGCTTTACTTTTGACCCAGGGAACGATGAGACAATGCTGTTAGTTTGTATTGCCATTTTATGCTGATGCTTATCAGCTATTGTAACTTTGCTGTTATTAATTTTTGTATTATAAATTTTGTATTTTATTTTAGAAAACAGAAGAGCATACTGAAAAGAGATACATTACAGATTTGATTCCAGAATGATCTCTATCTGAGGTGAACATGAAGAGGAAAGGCAAAGGATACCCATACATGGAAAACATTGTCTCAGACGGAATCAACAGAAAAGTTACATCAGCATCACTACTTTTAGAAATATTTCTAGCTTTAGAGCTGTAACATCCTCGTAGTTAACTCCTACAAAATGTATAAATTTTTGCAATGGTAGATGGCAAGTTCAGGAAGAAACACAACAAAACTATATCCCCCCCCACTTATACCTTCATTGGCACCTGCGCCTCAGTCAAATCCTGACCACAACATATTATCACATTATCTAAGTTTTTATAAGATCTGATTCAGCTAGAATCCTTGTCAATTAGAAAAGGCAATTTTATTGCTTATCTCCTTGATTCTGCTACCGTTTATGGTTATCCCCTTTGACAACATTAGGGTTACACGGCTGAAGGGGTTAAAAAAACAAAAAACAAGACCTCTCTTCCTATACTCCTCAACAAGGTGAAGAAATTATTTTCTGCTAACACTGGTGGTCAGATTTAAAAGCAGGCTTTCAGTTTAAACAACTGGGACAGATTGCATTTAATGCTACGCACATATGGTGTTTCATTAGTTAATAATATATTTTATTAAAATATACATAGTAGAAATTGAAAGGCCCATGAATATTATACATCACTATCTGCCACAGCTAGAATACAGATGAGGTTCAGAGTATAGTCTGAAGGCACATGATAGAGCAACCTTGGTTCAGCA
>NW_015160893.1:179604-182357 GCF_001447785.1 Gekko japonicus | reverse complement strand
TTCAGCAGGTCTTCATCTGATCAGTGATTGGAGAGATACAATCTGGGAGCCTTATGGATGCCATCATACATTCCAGGAAATAAAGTCTGGAAATAAATACAGTGAATAATAAAGAAACAATAAATAAATGTATTTATTTATTTGCCAATTCTTTGCAATTCACTTGGCTAGAGTTGCCAACACTGAATTTGGAAAATTGTGGATATTTGGGGGTGAAGCCTGTAGAGTATAGGGCTTGGGGAGAAGAATGACCTCAGCAGGGTTTAACGCCATAGAGTAAACCATCCAAAGCAGCCATTTTCTGCACCAAAACTTATCTCTGTACTCTGAAGATCAGTTGCAATACTGGTAGATCCCTAGACCCTAACTTGACAACCCTACACTTGGCATATACATCCAACAATACAATTATAACATCATTACATTAAAACTTAGTTAGAAACCATTAAATCAATCTATGGGGGGATTCTGAAAATGTCTGGTTTATCATTTTATGACTAAAAGTAATCACTGAGGGGATTAACACTAGGAAGATCTTCTGAGTGCTATGAAAACACCTGATATCAAACGATTGCAGTCCTTTAATTGGGAAATGAGAAGCCTAGTCATGGGCAAGCCCATGGGAGAGCACAATGTAAGGCTATGGTCAGATGTGCCTTTAGATCTGACATAGCTGCAAATGTCTGACGGATCTAAAGGGCATGATCAGACAGCAACATCTGGGAAAGGCCCTGCAGTTGTCGGCAACCCATGCTGCCCCACCATAGAAACGGAGTTAAAAGACACTATGGAAAGTTCAGTCCTAACACTTGTCGACGGGCCACAGACAGATTTTCCCTCGTCCGATCACTCAGGCACACTCTCAAGTCATCAGGATGGTCTGCTCATTCCATCCTGACTCGGTGCCGGTTTCCCCCCTTGCTTAGCAGCATGTGCATAACCACCTACTCCATGGGGAACCCTCCGCACAGATGTTTGATTCCTCATTTATGTGAATGGGGAACAAAAGGAAAAACCCACTTGCTTGAGGTGGCATCTGATCACGCACTGATGGGCTGAGCTCACAGAACAAAGAGATGTGTGATCGCACAACTGTGAGTCAAATTCCTCCAGAGGAAATAGGGGTGCTTCCCCTCCATGCCAAATGGCATGTCTGACCAGAGCCTGAAACATCCGAAAGACTCCTCATTCAGTGTACACCGGGTGACTCAGTTGCTGATAAAACAGTGCAAGATGTCAGTAGAGGAAGAAGTAGAAAGAGAGAGACATTGGAGGCACTTCCTTTCTACCTCCACCCAACTGGCCAGCTTATGACCACAGCTACTGTTGTTAACAGCAGGTAAGTTGGACAAGGGAAAAGGAGGGCAGAGGAGGCAAAAATACAGTATAAGTACATCATAGCAGTAGCCTGTGATGGAATGAATCATTACTACTTTTGAATATGCCACATGCTTTTCAGACTTGCAGACAGGGATATGAAAAAATAATCCTCAAGTGGGGTGTAGGAAGTGTCTTGGAGTGCAGTGGTGAGGGGACCTAAATGCTGCACACACAGACCCACACACAAAATGTCTTCTTTTATTCAGTATTCTTTCAGTATTTTCCCCATATGGCTGACTTCCCATTTTGGAACTTGGCTAGGAGAAAGATACTGAAGGCACCGGAATAAGATAGGCAAGGATTTAGCTCCTCTGATCAGCCAGTTTGGTGTAGTGGTTAAGTGCGCGGCCTCTAATCTGGGAGAACCTGAGGGACCGCCTTTCCCCACACATTCCCCAGAGAGCACTACGGTTAGGGTTGCAAAACCGTTTGGCCCTCCCTAGTCCTAAGGATGCCAGGCTGGTATCGACCAGGACCAGGGCCTTTTTTTTGGCAGTTCCAACCACTGGAATGAGCTCCCGGATGAGATCAGAGCCCTGCAGGACCCCGTACAGTTCCGCAGGGCCACAAAAATGGAGCTCTTTTGCCAGGCATTTACTTAGGAGCCATGCTACCATCTATGCCCAGTGCCAATCTATTTCCAGACTGAGCCCGCCAATAATGGATGGACCGATAAATGCACTTTATTGTAATGATACCACCATTGTTTTGTTAATTGTTTTTAATAACTTGTGTATTTTATATTAATATTTGTATTTTTGTTTACCTATTGGTTCTTGTGTAAGCCACCCTGAGCCTGCCTCGGCAGGGAGGACGGGGTAAAAATCAAATCAATAAATAAATTCATTCCCCACTCCTTCACTTGCAGCTGCTGGATGACCTTGGGCAAGCCATAGTTCTGTCAGAGGTGTTCTTGAAAGAGCATTCCTCTAGAGAGCTCTCTCAGCCCCACCTACCTCACACGGTGTCTGTTGTGGGGAGGGGAAGGGGAAGGGGTTTGTAAGCTGCTCTGAGACTCCAAGTGAAGGGCAGGGTATACATTCAATCTCCTCCTCTTCCTCCTCCTTCTTGAAGTAAAAAGGATTATTTATTTATTTAGGATCTTCTATGCCACTTTTCTCCCCAGTGGGACCCAAAGCTGCTTACAGAAAAGTCCAAAATACAAGAACATCAGATTAAAGAATGCAATGTAAATAAGCTATATTTGAGTCCAGTAGCATCTTAGAGCCCAACAAGATTTTTTTGGTATAAGCTTTCAAGAGTCAAAAGTTCATACCCCCAAAATCTTTTGCCCCCCCCAGACGGAAGAAATAGTCAGACAACAAGTTTGGATGAAATAAGGCCACTTTATTAAATTATTAACTTTAAACTTA